>NW_028318228.1:7245000-7545000 GCF_062004578.1 Staurois parvus | reverse complement strand
GAAACTAGTATGTCCTGATGGCTATGACACTTTTTGGGCGAATTGTAATGCTATTGTCTGATAATTTCTTTTTTTTATATATATACCGATAAGTGTTTTGATTCTGATTCTACATCTTGTCCCACCATGCGGGTGGACTCCCCTCTTTTTCTTTGTGTTTGCCATCTTGTTCTCTGTTATAATATGCCGGTTTCTCAATAAAAATATTGAAATATAAAGAAATCATAGATTGCATATCATTTGACCTTCTAATAGAGACTGATACCTCTTCGGCACTCTGAACATGTATCTTATCTCTTACTATGGTGACGCCGAACTGCTCTGGTGAAAGCATGTAAAAAAAAAAAAAAAAATTAAAATTGAATTAGTATTATTATTATTACACAGGATTTATAGAGCGCCAACAGTTTGCGCAGTGCTTTACAGTGTGAGGGCAAACAGTATAGTTATCAGAGGAATCAGAGGGCCCTGCTCGTTAGAGCTTACATGAAAAATTATTTCAAAAATGTTTATTTTTTTTTTAACATACTGTCACCAGTCAGTTAAAAAAAAAAGTAAAATTGAATAAAAAATTATTTAAAAAATGGGTTTTTTTTCACACTGTCACCAATCATTGTCACCTATTACCGACACACTATGATGACCCTATACTGCACTGGCGACAGTATGTAAAATTGTTAAAAAAAAATAATAATTTCTTCATTTTCCAAAAAAATTCACAAAACTAGCCATGTCTCTTACTAAATACCTCAGACCACCTACTTTCCAAAAAGGGGTTATTTGAGGGATATTTGTACTGTCCTGATATTTTAAGGGCCTTAAGAAATGAATCAGTACATTGATATTATTCTACTTTTGACTTATTTTCTAGTTTGTTTATTTCTCCTCGTCTTTATATTTCAGGGTACTATACTTTGACTTGATCTTCTAAAATCCTCCCATTTTTCCCATCTCTTCCGGAAGATCTCAATTCTATCCTTATCTACGTGGTAAAGTTCCTCCATTCTATATATCTGATCCACTTTTCCCATCCAGTCTTTTATTTTTGGTGCTTCTTGTTCCTTCCAGAATTTGGGTATTAAACCTTTTGCTGCATTTATATAATATAATTAGCGTTTTTGTATTTTTCTACTGAGAACTTAGTACCATGGAAGAGACATATCACTGGATCTTTTGGAATTTTAATCTCAGTTATCTTCTGAATCTGGTAAATTATTCCCTCCCAATACTCTTGAATTTTAGAACATTCCCACCATATGTGTAACATTGTGCCCCTTTCCCCACATCCACGCCAACATAAAGGTGAATTATCTCTACATTGTTTATGTGCTATATTCGGTGTAATATACCACCTTGCCAAAAATTTATAGTTCATTTCCACATCCTTCATATTTACATTCCCATGTGTTAATTTATATATTTTCTTTTGTTTTTCCTCATCTATTTTTACTCCTAATTCTTTTCCCCATTTCTCAATATATGGAGGAGTCGTGTCCGTTAATAGTCTAGTGAAAATTTTATATACTCTAGAAGTCCCATGTTTCCCATCTCCATGTGTATTTATTAAGTGTTCAAATGGATTCCATTTATCCTTTGTTCTTATGGGTTTGAGGAGCTTCCCGACAAAATGTTTTAGCTGAAAATAATGCCACATCAAATCTAGTGAATAACTCTTTCTTATTTTTCAGTTCCGTGAATGAATATATTTCCTCTCCTTTCATTATATCCCTTAATTGTGCGTCTTCCTTTTTTATCCACCTCCCCGCGATACTTTCATTACCTGGTAGGAAGAACTTTGTGGACACTATTAGCATTAACATGGATTTAAATTCCCATCCCATTTGTGTATGTACTCCATCCCATATATTTTAATACATTTCGTGTATACGTACTTGTGCTATTTACCAATCCACGATATTGGGGTGGTAGCCATACTATTCTACTCAATTGTGTCTCACTTAGTGTATTTTCTATTTTTACCCAACTTTTCCCAAGTGCATTATGTGTCCAATTAAAAATTTGTGCCAACATTACAGAATTATAGTATCTTTTCACACACAGGATGTACATACCAAAAATGACACCCCAAAATACATTCAGCTACCTCTCCTGATTATGGCGATACCACATGTGTGACACTTTTCCACAGCCTGGCTACATAGAGAGCCCCAACATCCAAGAAGCACCTTTAGGCGTTCTAGGGGCAAAAATTATACATCTAATTTCCTGACAACCGTTCACGTTTTTGAAGCTCCTGGAGCACCAGGGAAGTAGAAACATAAACAAAATGACCCAATTTTGGAAAGAAAACAACACAATGTATTTTCTAAGAGGCATAATGCCACAAGTTTTCAGAAAATGTGGAAAGAAAATGAAAATGTATTTTTTTAACACAAAGTTGTCAATCTATAAGATATTTCTAAAAATAAAACAGCATGGACATACCAAGAATTACACCCCAAAATACATTATACTACTACTCCTGATTATGGGGATACCACATGTGCAAAACATTTTCAATGTCTGTACAGATTATGTGCCCAGCATTGCAACAAGTGTAACACAAAAATCAACAAACACTGTATAGAAAACAATGTAAACAAAAGATTACCTGTAGTATGAGGAGAGCATTGGTCTAGGTCAGTACAGGCAGCAGGCTGACATCCAGGCAGCAGGCAGGAACAAGGTCCATAAAAATTCCTGGGTCAGGATATGCAGAAGGCAGATATATGGTCAGCACAGCCAAAGTATGGTTAAGGCAGCAGGCCGGAACATGGTCCATAAAATGTCCTGGGTCATTACATGGAGCAGGCAGAGATATGGTCAGCACAACCAAAATATTTTTGCAGGCAGCAGGCAGGAACATGGTCCATAAAATGTCCTTGGTCATTATAGGGCGCAGGCAGAGATATGGTCAGCACAGCCAAGGTATTTGTCCAGGCAGCAGGCAGGAACATGGTCCATAAAATGTCCTGGGTCAGTACAGGCAGTAGGCAGAAATATGGTCAGCATAGCCAAAGCATTGGTCAAGGCAGCAGGCTGGAACATCAGACTTAGGGCCTTGGTCACGTAGGACCAGAGCACAGGGGTAGAGGCTTCGTCCCACCCAATCTCTTCGAAGCATCCGGACAATCAGACCCTGTTCTGGGAATTACAAAACCCAGAGAAAACCAAAAACTGTTTTTCTCTACTCAGAACTCTATTCTGAAGACCCTCACATATGTGAGACCCCTGTGTTATTCTGAATCCTACTACTACAGTAGCATTGCAAAATATCAATCCAAGTGGCAGGCAAAAAACATAGTCGATTAACAGGCCGAGGTCAGTCCAGGAAGAAGGCATAAACATGGTTGATAATCCAGACATCAGGCAGAAGCATAGTCAATAAACAGGCCAGGGTCAGTTCAGGTGGAAGGCAGAAACGTGGTGGATAAACATTGCAAACGGCAGGCAAAGGCATAGTCGATAAACAAGCATGGGTTGGTTAAGGTAGAAGGCAGTAGCATGGTTGGCTGGGGCAGCAGGCAAATGATCAGCAGAGATATTGAAATGGGGAAATGGCAGGCAGTTTGAAATATGAGCGAATATCTTAGTAACGTGTGAAAACGTTCAAAGCAGTCTCCAATGCACAGGCCTGGTTGGGAGGGACTCTGGGGACAGTGAAAACTTGTGTCTTTTCTAACTCCTCTTCTGCTGCATACCCGACATCTTTTTTGGCATCTTTGACCTGCTTCTGTTTGTGGAATGATCTTAGGGAAGTGGCGCTCATGAAGTCTGCTCATAGAATCGGAACAAATGCTTTCTGGGGGGGATCCTTGCTGATAGATAAGGGACATGACAACTTCTGCTATAAATTTAAGAAGGGCAGTGGGTCTTTCTGTGGGTTTGGTGTAGGTGACATACGCATTATATATAGCCAAATGTATAAAATATATTGCAACTATTTTATACCAGAAACGGGACCTTCTTGTTGCTAAATAGGGCTGTAACATTTGATTTGCAATCCACCCCTCCCATGTAGAGATTATAATCTTGGATGGCTGCAGGTTTTTGAATTGGACTGTATCTTCCAGTAATTTCGACCAAGGTGTCGTTGTGGATGGTGGACAGGACGTAAACGTCTCTCTTATCCTTCCACTTCAGGGCCAGCACTTCGTCATTTCTTAGGCTTGCTGATTCCCCCCTTTGTAGCCTGGTATTCACTAAAAATTGTGGGAAGCCCTTTCTGTTTTTCGGGAGGTACCTCAGGCCAGGGTTTTCTCACGGTACAGGTGTCGGAAAAGGGGCAGACTGGTGTATAAATTATCCATATAAACGTGATAGCCTTTTTGAAAAAATGGATAAGCCAGGTCCCAGACAATTTTCCCACTTGTTCCAATGTAGGTTGGGCATTCAGGGGGATGGAGCTGGGAATCTTTGCCTTCATATACGTGGAATGCATATAAATATCCCATGGCTCTTTCACAAAGCTTGTAGAGCTTTACTCCATATCTTGTCCTCTTACTTGGAATATAATGCTTAATTCCAAGCTGGCCAGTGAAGTGGACAAGGGATTCGTCTACACATATATTTTTATCGGGGACAAGAAGTTCAGCAAATCTTTGGGAAAAAAAATTAAGAAGTGGGTGAATTTTCATATTATTGGGAAGAATAGTGCCCCAAGGGCCGGATAAAGGCTAGGAAAGGATCACATCCAGCCCTCGGGCCGCAGTTTTGAGACCCCTGCTATAGATGATTAGAAAATTGATTGTTTTGATAAAAATTTCCAACATGTTGGATCTGTTATTTTTGATGGCAGCACAAAAATCAGCTGTTGCTGTGGGCACACTAATGATCGATCAATCATGTCAAACAATCGTTCTTTTGACATGAAATTTTGTTAATTTTTTGACTCGTGTATGGCCTACTTAAATCTGCTAGTTTGACATTACCCTCTCCCTAGACTGAAAAATATTGCAGCCACCACATCTTAGTAATGGTAATTTTCAATATATTACATTTTTGTTTTGGGTTTAATAATTTTGCCCAGTTGGAGAGATTTCCCATCACTTCCTGTCCCAAAGATAAAATGGGGGGTCTCTTTTAAGATAAATGAGAAACAGCATAAGGTGAGAAACTCCTCTCATAAAAATCATCCATCTCTAGCACCCATTAAGATCGTCCCCATGGCTGAGATGAGAGTATTTTATGAAAGATACAGGTGAAAGGTCTGTTCCCTTATTATATGAATAAATGAATGATCAGAACTCAGATGTTTAGCATGAAAAACTGGATATGATAAGGAAAGCTTGTCGTGCTTGAAGTTGCTATTTATCACTCTGATGTTATCCATACAAGTTGTAGATAGATAGATAGATAGCTTTGTTAAAAAAACATGAGTATTCAGGCAAAACACATTTCTTTTATTTCTTATGGGATTCATATTCTGTAACGGTAGGTCATAACAGTATGGTGCAATCATAAAGCAAAACATGATGACAAGTAAACCAAGGACATGCCTCCTGTTCAAAGGTCTGCCTACCCTTCGTTCTAATACTGTGTATTGCCCTTTTAGCATCAATGGCAGCGTGCAATCTTTTGTAATAGTTGTCTATGAGGCCCCGAATTCTTGCAGGTGGTATAGCTGCCCATTCGTCTTGGCAAAATGCCGCCAGGTCATGCAAAGTCTTCGGTTGTCTTGCTGAACCATACGTTTGATATCTCCCCAGAGTGGCTCAATGATATTAAGCTCAGGAGACTGTGATGGCCACTCCAGAACCTTCACCTTTTTCTGCTGTAATCACTGGAGGGTCAACTAGGCCTTGTGCTGGTCCAAGACCATCCTATGCACAGCTTTCAAGCAGAAGAATGCAAATTGTCTGCCAGTATTTTCTGATAACATGCTGTATTCATCTTGCCATCAATTTTCACAAGACTCCTTGTGCCTTTAGTGCTCACACACCCCCAGAACATCAGTGAGCCACCAACATGCTTCACAGTGGGGATGGTACTCTTGTATAGACCTTTTTGACCGCTGTCCAAACATAGTGCTTATGGTCGTGACCATGAAACTCTATTTTGGTCCCATCATTCCAGATTACAGTGTGCCAGAAGCTGTGCGATGTGTCAAGGTGTTGGTGGGCCTATTGCATCCGGGCTCAACCATGCAGCTCATTTCATTCAAGTATTGTCATATTGTGCTCCTTGAATCAACCACACCGTCTTTTTCCAGAGCAACCTGTATTTCCCTTGAGGTTGCCTGAGGGGTTTTCTTTGTATCCGAACAATTCTTTTGGCAGTTGTGGCTGAAATCTTTCTTGGTCTACCTGACCTTGGCTTGGTATCAAGAGATTCCCGTATTTTCAACTTCTTTATTGAACAGTACTGACTGGCATATTCAAGGCTTTGGATATCTTTTTATATCCTTTTCCATCTTTATAAACTTCCATTACCTTGTTATGCAGGTCTTTTGACAGTTCTCTTCTGCTCCCCATGTCTCAGTATCTAGCCTGCTCAGTGCACGAGAGCTAACAGACTCATTGACTATTTATACACAGACACTAACTGCAATTTAAAAAGCCACATAAGTGGGAAATTACCCTTTAATTGCCGTTTTAACCTGTGTATGTCACCTCATATGTCTGTACCAAGGCCAAACATTCCAGGGGAGGGAAACGTTTGATCATGGCCATTTGGATAATTTCTGTTATCATTATGAGTTAAAAAGGAGCCAAACAACTATGTGATAACAAATGGCTTTATATGATTGCTATCCTTAAATAAAAGAAAGTTTTTATAGGAACAGTCATATTTTCAATATCAATGCAAACTTTAGCGCAACTGTAGATAGACAGATAGCTAGATAGACGAAAGATAGATAGATAGACAGACAGACAGACAGATAGATAGATAGATAAACAGAGAGATGATAGATAGATAGATAGACTGATAATAGATAGATAAACAGAGAGATGATAGATAGACAGGCAATAAATAGACTGATAGATAGATAGATAGATAGATAGATAGATAGATAGATAGATAGATAGATAGATACGTAGACAGATAAACAGAGAGATGATAGATAGATAGATAGATAGATAGATAGATAGATAGATAGATAGATACGTAGACAGATAAACAGAGAGATGATAGATAGATAGATAGATAGATAGATAGATAGATAGATAGATAGATAGACAGACAGACAGACAGACAGACAGACAGACAGACAGATAGATAGATAGATAGATAGATAGATAGATAGATAGATAGATAGATAGATAGATAGACAGACAATAGATAGACAGATAGATAGATAGATAGATAGATAGATAGATAGATAGATAGATAGATAGACAATAGATAGATAGATAGATTGATAGATAGATAGACAATAGATAGATAGATAGATTGATAGATAGATAGACAATAGATAGATAGATAGATAGATAGATAGATAGATAGATAGATAGATAGACAGACAGACAGACAGAAATGGAAGGATATTCCATACAAATCTTGCTAGAGATGGGATTAGGTATCGGAGTGACTCTGGAGATGCTGATTTGAATTTTTGATCATGTTTATGAAGGCCGCGGTGAGAAGATTCCGCTCACAGTTCTTCCCTCCGCTTGTTTCTTACTAGTATGTCAGGAGTCATTTTCAGGAAACATGCTTTTATCTTCACAAGAAGCTTTATAACCTGATTATATGTTCCAGCCCTTGAGAGCTCAATATAAAGCCAAGTCTCTTTTTGCAAGTCAAATGAAAGCTCCTAAGATCTTGTCACAACAGGCGCTCCTCTGTGTAAAAGGATAACACGCACAGCACACGATAGGTAGAGTAATTGAACATGACATTATCGCATTCACGGAAGTTTGCGGGAGATACCTACAGAGTGTAGATTAGGCCGGCTGTGACAGGTAAATGACAATATTATTACATGGTAAACTAGGGTTGCCCAGTCAGCCATTTAAAAAAATGTGCAGGTATGGAATGTACATTGTGTGCTGGAAGTTGTTTAGATGCATTTGTTTCAGTTGTTACTATAAAAGCAACCCAACAATATTTTGCAACATGGATATATGATTTATTCAGTGAGCCAAATGCGATTTCAAAGTAGTGCGATTTGGTCCCAATTAAAGTGCGATTTTAGGATAGCGCTAATATAGACACGGGTGCGATTCCAGTGCCATTTACCATATAGTCTATGAGGGTTAAATCGCACTGAAGTAGTGAAAAAGTAATGTAGGAACTATTTTCAAATCTTGGTACTTGAAATTGCACCTGTTAAGACTAATGGTGCACCAAAACCGAAAATTCAAGATCCATTAGGCCGAAAACCGATGGACAGATTTTTTTTTAAATATATATTTTTTATATATAATTGTATTATATTTATCTTTTTAATTACTATCATGAATTTAAATGAATATGAATTTGTTTTCAGCACCTTTTCAGCCAACAGGCTGCTTTCACGTTGAGCAGTTTTTTTAAGCACTTTTGCGTTTAAAAAGTGCTAGAATAATGCATCACTTTAAATTCAATGTATGTATTCACACTGGTCCGTTGTGCTTCCCTTACGGTGTTAAAAATCTTGCTTGCTGAATTTTTGCTGCATATTTGGCCAATTAAAAAAAACAAAAAGCACCTCCCCATTGAGGCCTGGTTCACACCAATGCATTTTTTAGTGCATTTTGCAGTCCATTACATGGTTTCCTATGAGGCATGTTCACATCTATGCTTTTTTGAGCTGCTGCATTTTTGAAAAGGGTCAGGGACTTATTTAAACGCAAAATGTTGCATTTTTGGTTCAATAGACTTCAATAGAGACACTGTAAAAAATGCATGTAGTGTTTTTTTGATGTTTTTTCATGTGTTTGACGTGTTTTTGAAATGTTTTGCATTTTTAATCTGCCCACCAACAAGTTGGCCAAGAAAATTTTGAAAAAACGCAAACCACTTAAAAAAATGCACTGCAAAACGAAAAAAAACGCAAACTGCATTGGTGTGTACCAGGCCTGAAAGGCATTGAAAACACAACCAAAACACATCAAAAACACACAAGTGTTTCTTTAGTCACATTACCTATGAAAAATGGACCCTAAACATGGTAAAATTGCAGAAAAGTTGCGCGCAATTTCGGTGGTCATTATCAGCACCTTTTTTTTCCTGTCGGAAAAATTCCAATGACACTTTGCAGCTGATATACTTCAGTCGTCGATATATCGGTACATCCCTGCTTAAGACAGTGCCATAGAAAGACATTCGATGTGACTTCAGGTGAGATTTTTAAATTGCATGTTGCACCTGAAATTGCAGCAGTGTGAACCAGGGCTTAATGTCACCATTGTCAACCAGCGGAACATGGAACCCTAGGGTTCCTCCAGAAGCTTCTAGGGGTCTCTTAAGCTGTGGCTGATTGTCCTTCCATTGGATATTGCCTACATACATTAGTTCCAGCACCGGGGTAGAGCCAGTGCAATGGCACCAAGGATCTTTTTAGCTATATGGTGTTCTGATCATCACTACAAGGGTGACATTTTTCCCACTGGCCTTAAATGTAGGTACATTTTTTTCCCACTGATCTCCAATAAACTAGTTTTAGTAGGGGTTTCCTAAGACCTGAAAATTATTTTAGGGGCAGTGGTTTTCAATTTATGAGCTAAAGGGGGCCTCAAATGCCGCACATAATGTTCAATATATGTAATGCTTGAGAGGACTGTCAGGAACTTCTGACTTAATAGAGGAAATGATGGCCAGAGAGGGTGGACAGGATACATTTATGGTTGCAGATATGCTGCAGAAGACAACACAAAGCTGGGTACATGTTACATGAGGCTGGTGGAGATCAGTGCTATTACTCTAATCAATGATCCCATCACAGGCTGCTGAGGTCCGTGGCTCACATATCATTTACTAAAGGGCCGCAGGTTGGGCACCAGGGTGCTAGAGTCAAAAAAGTTGAGAAAGACTGCTATATACTGACAGAGGGAACATGGAGGAAACAATGTGGGGTCTACCTAAGACTGAACTAACTTGCACTAAACAGGAGGGTTAGGCAGAAGGAGATTCAAAAATCACAATGAAAACAAGTTTTAGTGATCCTGAACTGCCTCTAGGTGTCAGCATACAACAGAACATTATGGACCTGATACAGTGCAACACAACACAGAAAAAATACAAACAGGAGGAGCAGACTATTCCTCAATTTATGTGATCAAAAATTCTGGTAAGCTGCACGGTGTGTTACTAGGCCTGGAGGTGATACAAAATGGCTTTTTCATTATTAGCCCTCATGCACACTGGACGTTTTTGGCATTTGGGTTTTTTTTCTACTGTCAATAAACTCCCCAGCATGTTACCCAATGTGTCCATGCAGACATGAGCAGTAATCAATGTTTTTGTGGCTGGGAAAAAAAAAAAAAAAATAGTGGGTTTCTAGAGTTTTTAAGCTGTAAAGACGCTCTAACACTGAAAAATGCGGCAAACGCGGTAAAACGCCACAAACTGGCGTTTTTTAACTTTTTTGGGCTTAAAAAAGTGCTAAAAATCGCAAACGCGGGAAAACACCATTAATCATGGCAAAAGGCTGCTAAACACTAATGCAAAAACGCTAAAAAAAGCTGAAAAACTCACGTTTTTAATGTGACTTTACACAGCGAACGTTACCAGTGCTATCAAAACGTCCCGTGTGCATGAGGACTTAAAGCACAACATAAACTTTTGTCACTATGTACATTTGTAAATCCCTTATAATAATAATTCAGTTAGGCCTCATTCACATGGGTGTACCTATCCATATACCCACGCAAAGGGCCGTTCTTTGCTCGCACGTGATACACGGGTGCTCTATGCATCCATGTGCAGGCAGTTCAATTCATGTCTATTGTGATGCAAACAGCCACTGATCCCAAATGGACAAAGGTGTAGATGCATGTACCTGCATGTGAATAGTGTGCTTTCGGGAACATGCACCCGCACCTGCACAGTTGCCAAAGTGGGACCAGCAGCTGTGTTGCCACAATAGATCCAATAGAAATGAATAGGCCTACCTGCGCACGGATACATGAAATACCTATAGGCAGGTGCAGTCTATTTTCTCCACTGTAGGTGGCGCTCAACCTGAGTTGTACGACAGCTGGAGAGGATGTTAAGGAAAACAAGGTTTATCTATGGTTTCTTGGGTCTTGGAAGCAGCGTTCTTTTTGGCTATGCTGCATCCAAGTGACCCCTGGAGACCATCTTGGGTCAGCAGAGCCTTTTATAAGTCCCTGCCCCCAGGTTTTGGTGCACTTTTGGCGAAGTGGATAGAGTAGAGAGAGAGAGACCCTGCATGTCAGGGAAAGTGATTAGCGGCAGGGAAAGGTTAGTGATGAGAAGCTCCAAGGAGCAGGGCCTGCCTAAACCTCTTGTATTAAACCGTAGTGTTGCTGTCAGGGCTGCTGTTAGAACCCACAGGGCCCCATACTGCCAACCCAACAGTCCTCCCCCCCAAAAAAAACATAGTTCCCTATGCTTCAGTTATGAATGAACACAGTGAATGATCAGTACCAAACACTCATTGTGTTCATTCAGGAAAGGGGCTGGTAAATGTGACATATTAACTTGACCCTTCCCCCAACTCTCCCTTCTGAAGGACACTATTGTGTGCTTGCAGCTGCTGGTGGGAAGGGAAGGAGGGAAGTAGACAGCACTGTTGGAGTGGGGGCACAAGGGGACCTGGGTAGCAGGGAGGAAAGTATGGTGCACAGTGAGTGTGATGGATTTGGGGGGGGGGTCAATTACTGGAACCCCTGTATAGCTCTCTATGCAGCAGCTGAAAGCCTTCGGGAGGGAAAGTAGAAGAAGCTGGCTGTCAGCTGATCACCCTCCCTGCCCACATCAGATTCACCCAGCTGCCTGGGCCGCCCTGCTAGCCTGGTCCCTGTACATGAGGACTGGGGGTACCCCCTTATCCACTGCCCTGGTTGCTGTATTGTCTCCATTTATTTTGTAAAGCGCTGAGCAAACTGTTGGTGCTATATAAATACTGTATAATGATAATAATAATGAGAAGGGACAATTTAGGGACTTGCCATCCTGCAAGGAAGCCTTCCCTTTGGGACCAGACTGGCCAGGCCGCACTCTACCATCTGAAACAGACACTGTCGGCACATCTCCTCCCACTGTATCTCTGCATTTGAACTGAACTATGAGTGTTTCCCTAGCGGTGCTTTCTTGCCTGGGTGTTTGTAGTTTTGTAGGGCTTTTCTTCAATATAAGTTCCACATTTTATTGCAGCTGGACTCTGTGTGTTCCCCCGCTGCACCACGCTGCACCTCCCCACACACCTGTGCTTTCTGAATGGACAAAGACAGCCCTTCACACAGGCATACGGATAGGTATGGAACACAAAAAAAGTGGCAGTTGACTAGTGCATAACTACCTGAAAAATGGTTAATCTGATTCCAAGCGGAGTAACATTCACCAGAAAAAATTCAATGCAATGTTGTATTTATTAGATCAAATGAATCATAGAAAAGGTTTGAGATTCACATGGTGCACATGTTGCAATCATAGTAAAATCAAAGAATTAAAATGAAAGAACCATTCGGCGTCTTCACAAACGGTTGTATGAGCAAGAACTAAACCATAGAAGGCAATCGAGTTTCCATCCTGTATTCATCAGCAATAGAGTTCCATATGAAGCATCCTAGTGAAGACTGTTCCTTCATGAAACACACAATGAAACTGGATGAATTCCTAGGAATAAATCATGGAAAAATGATGAATGCAGAGGAAACAAGGGATTGTCATGTTATATTCACCCATAAAGGATGCATATGCTCAGGTTACCATATAGCTCTCTATTACCTTCTCATAGGCTGTGCCATCATGCACATGTAATGGATGTAAAACCTTCCTGGATAACCACCCCAGTTGGAAATGAATCCACAGTATTAGATGACTCTAAGGGCTCGTTCACACTTGACTGTTTTACCAACACTTGCCAAACGCCCCTATAGCGTTTGGCAAGCGTCGGTCTGGCGTTTGCGGAGCGTTTTTTAACGCTCCGCAAACGCCGCAAGCGCGGTTCAGCGGCAGTTACTAGGCGTTTGCCGTGCTTTAAAAAGGCAACGCAAACGCCTATAATGAAGTTTAAATGGCGTTACCACTCCGCAAACGCCCCGCAACCACGTCGCAAACGCTGGCCGGGTGTTTGCGGAGCAGCACCATAGACTGGAATA
Source organism: Staurois parvus (assembly GCF_062004578.1). Classification (NCBI taxonomy): domain Eukaryota; kingdom Metazoa; phylum Chordata; class Amphibia; order Anura; family Ranidae; genus Staurois; species Staurois parvus. Next base: position 7,531,789 of record NW_028318228.1, on the reverse strand, counting down.
TGAGGCTTCAACGCCTCCTGACTCGACCAGAGGTGTCCGTTTTGCCGCAACGCTAACACTCCCGTTACAATGCAGCACCATGTGCTGCAATGTGCAGAATTGTCAGAGGCATTTGGGAAGCGGTAAAAACGCTTCCCAAACACTTCTCTGCCGCCTGCACACAACGCTAGTGTGAACGTAGCCTTAAAATGGATAAATGTGAATAGTCAATATATTAGTGAAATAAATTCTCAGTGATACTAAAGTATCTATCATGAATGAAGTAATGTGAATTACCATAATAGAGGTCAGAAAAAATTCCCTTCCTTTTCACCAAAATGTGGAAAAAATCCTATGTAGTGAATAAGGAGGTGAGGATCCAGGATAATAATATAGGTGATCAAGAAGATCATGCAGACATCAAATTATAATATAAATTCCACATCGGGGTTTCCAAAAATTGCTCTTAATAGAGAAATAGTGCGGTTCCTAGTGGATGTATATGAGACATGCTTCCCATCTCATTGACCATTTACAGCATAGTATATATCATATACCAGCTAGAGTCCAAAAATTTCCCTCAAACAGGGCTTTAGGCAAAACAACCAGCGTTCGGGATATGCACCCATTAAAAATTGCGGTCTAAAGTGACTCAGCCTAACAGACTATTACTTGCCACAGGTGGAAGTGAGCTGTGTCTCTTAAATCGCCAAAAAGACTCTTTAAAACGGTTGCCTCGTCATATTCTATATCGCCTCGTGCCTATCCAAGATGGAGCTGCATTGATTGCTTCTTCTCTCCTCGTGGATACCGCACCCTATGAAGACACCGAGTGTGATGATGTCATTACGTTGGCGCGTTTTGTCCGCCAATCATCGCAGACTTCGTCAGAACTGGGAGGGGACAAGTCATCCATTGCCTTATATAGTGCCTTAATTGCGCCTTTTTAAACCGCTTACGTCGCCATCTTGTTCAACACAAGATGGCGACGTAAGCACCACATGTCATCACTACATTAAAATCAAAATCACATAGAAAAACATGATTGTAAAGGAACATTAGGGAAATGGCTCAATTTAAATAGAGTTACTTAAGATAGTGTTCAAACTGACTTTTTAAAGAGAAAATAATATATTTCCATATTTTCAAGTGGTATTGTAGACATTTTAAATCCAATAAAATGTAACTCCTTACTTAATTCAAAAACACTTTAAAATTAAGTTCTGTGTTTAGGCCTTGTGGCAGTAAAGTACCAAGAGTATAAATCCAATATTTTTCTTTTTGGAGGAGTACGTTATCAAAGTCACCTCGCCTTGCAGAAATATTCAACAGAAAAAATCCCTATACTTTCAGTCCATCAGTTCTCCCCATGTGGACATCCCTAAAATGCTGAGCTAGAGGATTCTCTCTCTCTTTCTCACTTCTAGTTTTATTACCATTTTTAATGTCCCTCAAATGCTCCCCAATTCTAACTCTCAATGTCCTTTTAGTCTTTCCTACCTAGATCTTTTTACATGGACATTCGATCATGTAAATCACTTTACTAATGGAACAATTGATGAAATTTTTAATTTGAAAAACTTGGGATTTATCAGTATTAGAGAATTGGTCCATTTTATGTACAAAGGGACAAATTTGACAGTGACCGCATGGAAACATACCTACCACCTTATTATTCTTAGTTAGTTAATTAGCCCTAGGGGCCTTCTTAAATTCCGACTGAACCAATAAGTCATTCAGATTAGAAGCTCTTTTGGCTACCATCAATGACCTTTTACCTAAAATTTGTGCTATTAATGGGCTCAATGTTAGTAGGTGCCAATGTAAATTTAAAACCTCTTTGACCTCATTCCACTGTTGTCCAAATTTGGTTATAAACCTCACTGGTTGATTCTGTGGTCTATCAATTTTCTTAGGGTTTATTTTATTCATCAATTCATTTCTAATCTTATAAGAAGCTTTTCGTTTGGCACTTCTTAGTACTCTATGTGAGTATCCTCTTTCCCTAAACCTTTGATAAAGTTGAAATGATTCCATTCTATACTGATCATCATCCGAACAATTCCTCTTGATTCTTCGAAATTGGCCAATTGGTATACCTTGTTTCAAGCTCTTAGGATGGTAGCTTGTAGCATGTAAAAGTATATTAGCTGCTGTCTCCTTTCTGAATGTCTTAGTGGTTAATTTATTCTCCTGTATTGATATCAAAAGATCAAGAAATGAGATTACTTCACTATCCACCATGTAGGTTAATTTTATACTTCTATCATTGTGATTCAAATACACAAGAAAACTCTCCAATTGCCCCATATCACCATCCCAAGTAACCAGGACATCATCAATATATCTCAGCCATTTCACCACGTGTTGGTTGAAGGGAATAGATGTACACACCAAATCTTCTTCCCAGAGGCCCAAATGGAGACAGGCATAGGCAGGAGCCCACGGTGCTCCCATCGATGTACCACAAATTTGTTGGTAAAAGGCTCCTAAAAACTGAAAGCAGTTATGGTTCAACATAAATTCCAGGAGATCCAATTACCAGATCCTTTATAAGGTCATCAATAAACTTCCCAATTGTCTCCAGTGGGCCTTTTATGGCAGATACTGTTGGGCGTCCTGGTGGTTGAGAAGGGTTCTTGTACATTTTAGGAATAACATAGAATGTAGGGACATTATAAATGTCTACCATTAACATCTGAAGTTCTTGTTTAGTTAGCAAATTTGCTTCAAAAGCCCAATTTACCTTCCTATTTATAGCCTCCACAATCTTAGGGAATGGATTCATATGTAGTTTACGATAGGTATTAGGGTCCTTGAGTTGTCTCATAATCTCATTTTCATATTCATTACTCTGCATCAACACAACATTTCCCCCCTTATCACTTTTCTAAATTACTATATCCTTATATCCTCCATAAGAGCCCTTCTTTTATTTTTAGTGAGATTATCCGTATTTTTCTTAGACCAATCAATCCTCTGCAGATCATCATGTACTAGATCCAGAAAGGTACTAAGCCATTTATTTTCACTAATATTGGGCATCCTTTTAGAGGGAGTCTTTAGTCTAGTGTGCCTTTTCCATTTATTTGAGATAGCCTCCTCCCTAGTCTCCTCTGTACTGATTCCTTCATCCAGAAGACTTAATAGCCTGTTTCTCTTTTACAGAGTTTAGACCAAAGGGATTGAGTTCATTATCTGAAATAAATGGAATTCTTAATAAGATCTTTCTCAAAAACAAATTTAGGTCTTTAAAAACCTCAAATAATCCCATTTTATTATTAGGAGAAAAAGTTAGTCCCTTACGTAATAAATCGTAATGTCTATCTTCCAATTTAAAATTAGAAAGATGTATTACTTTAAGGTCTTTATCGTTGTCCAGGGCTTTTAATTCTATTTCTTGTGACTCCGAGTTTAATTTACGTTGGTAGTTTTGGGGGTAACTAGTGTACCCCTTTCGTCTTTTGTTATATTGGTTTGTTTGTTTCCCTGTTTCATAATACCCTGATTCTCCTCTGTAGTTTTTTCCTCTTCTAAAAAACTTACTGATCTTTTATTAATATCATTATTATTATACAGTATTTATAAAGCGCCAATAGTTCGCTCAGCGCTGTACATTACAAAGGGGGACAGAACATGTGACAGAACAATACCAATACAATGCAAAACATGAGGGGATTGAGGGCCCTGCTCTTTGGAGCTTACAATCTAGGAGGGAGGGGATAGTGGTACAGGAGGAGATAGCTGTGGGGGATGGAGTGGTAGGAAGAGTGGAGGAGGTCGGTCAAGTTAGCAGGGGGTAGGGTAGGCTTCCCTGAAGAGATGGGTTTTCAGGGTGCGCCTAAAGGAGAGGAGAGTAGGTGATAATCTGATGGATTGGGGTAGGGAGTTCCAGAGGATGAGTGACACCCTGGAGAAGTCCTGGAGGCGGGCATGGGAGGAGGAGACCAGGGAACTAGAGAGAAGGAGGTCTTGTGAGGAGCGGAGTGTGCGTGCTGGGCGGTACTTGGATATTAGGTCAGTGATGTAGTTCGGGGCAGTATGGTGGACGGCTTTGTACATCAATGTTAGGATTTTGAATTTGATCTGTTGCGTAATCGGAAGCCAGTGGAGGGATTGGCAGAGGGGGGTGGCGGAAACGGAGCAGTTGGAAAGGTGAATGAGTCTGGCAGCCGTATTCAGGATGGACTGAAGCGGGGATAGCCAGCGGCGAGGCAGGCCAGTGAGGAGGGAGTTGCAGTAGTCGAGTCGTGATATGATGAGGGAGTGGATGAGCTGTTTAGTGGTTTCTGTGGTTAGGAACGTGCAGATTTTGGCGATGTTGAGGAGGTGGAGTCTGCATGAGTTTGTTAAAGATTGGACTTGGGGCTGGAAGGATAGGTTGGAGTCCAGAATGACACCAAGTACTCTGGCCTGCAGGGCGGGTTTGATATTGGTGTTGTTGGATGTGATGGAGAAGTCAATGGGGGGTGGGGTCCGGGCTGGGGGGAAGACAAGAAACTCGGTTTTGGAGAGGTTCAGTTTAAGGAAGTGGAGCGACATCCAGTCTGATATGTCGCTCAGTAGGTGTGTGATTCGGGCAGAGATCGAGGGGGTGAGGTGGGGAGTTGAGAGATAGATTTGTGTGTCGTTGGCATAGAGGTGGTAGTTGAAGCCGTGAGAGTGTATGAGTTGGCCAAGGGAGGAGGTGTAGATGGAGAAGAGAAGGGGCCCAAAGACAGAGCCTTGAGGGACCCCAACAGAGAGGGGGAGTGAGGGGGAGGTGGTAGCATAATAGGAAACGCTGAAAGAGCGTTGTGACAGGTAGGATGAGAGCCAGGAGAGAGCAGAATCTCTGAGGCCGAGGGAGTGTAGTTTTTTGAGGAGGAGGGGGTGGTCGACTGTGTCGAAGGCCGCAGAGAGGTCAAGGAGTAGGAGCACTGAATAGTGGCAATTAGTGGCGGTTAGAAGGTCGCACCATGTGCACCATGTGAATCTCAAACCTTTTCTATGATCCATGTGATCTAATAAATACAATATTGCATTGAATTTTTTGTAGTGCATATTACTCCGCTTGGAATCAGATTAACCACTTTTCAGGTAGTTATGCACTAGTCAACTGCCACTTTTTTTGTGTTCCAGTATTAAAAGGTTTATTTTCCACGCTTATATTTAAGAGAGTCGGAGATATAATTAAGATACGTATATCGTATTATTTTGGATGGCACCCTGTTTCTTTTGGTATGGATAGGTATGCCTGTGTGAATGACGCCTTAAAGGTGGGGGCACATATAAGGTGCAGTGAAGGAGATTCCCTTTCGGTTTGATTGGTGCCATCGTGCTGCAGACAAGTTGCAGAAGAACATTATAATCTGTTTTATAAACTATGAGGCCTCATGCACACAGGACATTTTTACAGACACTTTTAGGTGGCGTCAGGCATTTTTTTTTACATCTTTCACATTCCCCTACATATTATCCTATGTGTCCATGCACACAAAAACTTAGCCATGGCTATGACTAAGGCGTATTGCCGGAACGCGTAAGTCACTTTAAATGCACATTTTACTCGTTCAATAAAGTTTACTATTTAGGAAGACGAGTGCCGGCTATACCAATCTTCATCATTGAGTTTCATCTGTGCTGGGAAGACACACAGGGGTTTATTTACTAAAGCTGGAGAGTCCAAAATCAGACTCCCTTCTGCATAGAAACCAATCAGCTTCTAACCTCAGCTTGTTCAATGAAGCTTTGGTAATGAAACCTGGAAGCTGATTGGTTTCTATGCAGAAGGGAGTCTGATTTTGGACTCTCCAGCTTTAGTAAATAAACCCCGCAGAGACAGAGAACTGACATTCCACCTCCATGGGGATTGTCTCTGGATGTTAAACCTGCTTGTTCAAGAATAAAACATTATTCTGGCCAATAAAATGAATTAATGCCCAAGTGCCTGACACCTGTAAACACACCTCAGGCTAGGTTCACACCTATGCAGTTTGCGTTTGATCAGATTCTGCAGTATGTTTTGCAGTGCGTTTTGCATTTTTGCACATGCGTTTTTTACACGTTTTTGATCCGTTTTGCTTTGTTTGTTTTTTACTTGTTGCTGGACAGATTAATGCAAAAGGCATCAAAAATGCACTACATGCTTTTCTGCAGTGTCTCCATTGAAGTCTATAGAACCAAAAACGCATTGCGTTTAAAAAAGTCCCCAGCCCTTTCCAAAAAACGCACTGGGTGAAAACGCAGAGATGTGAATGTGTCCCATAGGAAATCATGTTAAATGAACTGCTGTGTGTTTCCACAAACCGCATAGGTGTGAACCTAGACTAAATGCTTGTAAAAGCATTAGACACTTTTACAAGTGTCAGGTGTTTTTTTTCTGCCAAAACGCTGTTGCCAAGAGGAGGAACATTTTTAAAACGTCCTGTGTGCATGAGGATAACTTGAATTATTTATCAGCTGGGATTACTGAGTTTAATTTTTTTTTACCTTCTTTGGGTTATGGACATCATAACCATCAGAAATCATTAATTTCTTTTCCATCCAGCAATCGATCATTTCTTTTTTTACAAAAGAGGTTGATTTACTAAAACTGGAGAGTGCAAAATCTGGTGCAGGTCTGCATGGAAACCAATCAGCTTCCAGGTTTTATTGTCAAATCTTAATTGAACAAGCTGAAGTTAGAAGCTGATTGGCTGCCATGCGCAGCTGCACCAGATTCTGAGTGCTCCGGATATAGTAAATCTCCCCATTATGTTTTGTTCAGAATTGATTTCTATCCTTCAGTGGAGGGAGTGCTATGGGGCACATAAGCTCACAATATATTATTACAGTACATTTACTGATAATTTTTATTCTGACAGGGTTTTCCTTTAAAGGTGGACCTTTATGATCAGAAGAGAGCCGTGAATGAAGAATGGCTGTATCTCCAGTGACATCTAGTGACTATACACATACAAGGATAGATTGGATTTTTATTCCCCGTACAACACTTATTCCTTGCAAGGAAAGTATTATTGAATACTAAAGTGTTATGTTCACTATCTCGTGGATTTAGGAGTGTTGTGATATTCTGGATTATGCTTGGCTCCTTTGTCATCTTTTACTGAGGATGGGCATCTTTGAATATCAAAATGAAGAAAAGAGTGCAAAAATTATATGTATAGCAACTGCATTAAAGAACTTTATGGAAAAAAAATAAAAACAGGTGAACAGGCAGGATTTAATGCAGAAGAGACATGCTAAACAGGCTAGGTAGCAGCTTTTATGATGCAGCACAGTCCATACTCTGGCCGAGGGGGGTGCAAAGGGGAGAGGACCTAAAATCAACACTGCTGAATTAGTTCAGTTTATGGAAGGAGGGGGGCGCGCTTTGGCCTTTTTTACCTTGGGTGACCCAACAATTAATATTGGCCTTTTGGTGTTGCCTTTTATAATTGAGCTGATGCGCTCACACAGAGGAAAAACATGGCTTGGCACCAAATGGCTGGTATTTTTACCATGGCTGATATGCTGCAAGTAGACCTCAACAGTCCTGAAAAAAGCACACATTGCAGAGCCCTTTCCATGTACTGTACTGCTTTGTTAAAGCGGAGATCCACCCAAAATGAGAATTTCCGCTTTAAGTCCTTGTCCCCCACTCCCTATTAAGGATTTGGCACCTTTGAATTTAGCAGGTACCCACTCCCACTTCCAACAAGATTGGCTGCTCATCACATATTTTACTGGAAAGAAAAAAATCTTACATTTCCTATACATTGAAAGAGACATTTCAATATACAGACAAATCTAAGTCATCAAAGATGACATGTTGGAGTTTTAGGCTAGACGCTCCTTCTGTTTGTCTTCCGTAAAAGAGTAAAACTTCTTCCCCATTTCATAGTTGAGCCATAGGCGATCACTTAGGCAATTGGAAGCGGAGGTTGTCCTCCCTCCCTACCTCCCCATAGTCTTCTGGGACACGTGATAAGCCCCAGAAGACTACGGGGCCATTCACAAAGAACATCACTTCTCACACATGCGCAGTGGGGACCCAGCTGTGAAGTCCCAAGCTGTCACAGCCGGGTGCCCACATTGAAGATGCCAGCGCCAGGGAGAGAAGACGGACGGTGAAACCAGCGGTGGTGAGGACACTGCTGGACCAAGGGACAGGTAAGTGTCGGTATTTTAAAAGTCAGCAGCTACAGTTTTTGTAGCTGCTGACTTTTATATTTTTTTTTTCAGGTGGAACTCCACTGTAAGTGCTTGCGTATCATCCTGAAACTGGCTAATCGCTACCAAATACATACCTGAAGTCTGTATTTTGAATATTTTGGGGATACCAGGATAAGAGAGGGGGTTTGGGGAATGTGAAACTGTGATTTTGAAGTAATTTGGTGAACTCCCTCCTAGATTGTAAGCTCGAAAGAGCAGGGCCCTTGAATCCCTTGTGTTCTGTTTTGTTACTATATTGTCTCATGTTCTGTCCCCCACTATAATGTACAGCGCTGAGCAAACCTTTTAGCGGTATATAAATACTGTATAATAATAATATAAAAATAACTCTGACATTTTATGAATCTTTTAAGAAAAAACAGTGTGCTACTGCAGTAAAAAAGTACACTATACTATCAAACTGCTGTGCTACTGGGTAATCTGTATGAAGTTGATGGCTTGCGCTATATTTATTTTGCAGAGTGCAATTTGCTTTTAGATCTGTTGTGGCTTGCTACTACTCCCTTCAAATTGAATTCATGTCTGCTACAGATAGTTAAAGAAATCAGGTGTCACATCCACATCTACCTAAGAAAGCATTTTTTTTCCTTGTTAGAATAACAAATTAGATTGGGGTGCTTCTGCTATATTAATGGCAAACAATAGGCTAAAAGTTTAAAAAAATGTATTGGCTGTCCGTGAGAATTGTACTGTTTCCTAAAGCAGTACTCAACTCCTCCCAATCCCCCCCTCCCCCCAATGTTTTTACCCAATTACCTGTAGTGCTGTAGTGTACTTCAAAGCACATATTCACCGGTATATTGAATCCACTGTTACCCCACTGCGACACGCTGTTCAGGCAGCCAGCTTTGATGATGCGCCAGACCTGCTATTCTGACTCAGATTGTTGTGATAGCGATTTATCCCTTGTAAGACCTCTCTGCCTAACCTGTATAAACAGATATAATCACTGTGGACAATCCTTATCAGATAGCTGAACTCACCAATACTGTGTTTATCCAGAAGTTGCTTTATTCTGTACATGTGAAACAGGATACAGCAGAATGAATGGTTTCCAGTATTATGCGGTCAAAAGATGATACTTTCTGTAGCTTACTATGCAGAATACATGTGTCCCTGTTACATGTGGTCTGTTAGCTGCCTCCATGACACAGGAAGTGCTGTACTCAAGAAGAAGGGAGGAGCTTCATATACAAAGGAACTGTGTCATAGATCTCAGGGAGGTAATATAAAACAAATGCATTACCAAATAAGGCCACTGGATGGCAGCATTACTAATTATAGAAATGTCCATAGGAAATGGTACAAAGAATAAACTATATGAATTCTCATGAACATTAACATAAATATTAACTGTGTAACAGCATACCTGCCCTAACTCTCTCTCCTAAGCCAGAGTATGTGTGTGTGTGTTTGGGGGGTACTAAAAATTAAAAAAATTGGAAAAAAAACATGAGGAGAAGAACTCAGATCTGTCTATTCTAACAGCGGGGGCATTTGCAGAATACAATATCACAGCAGGGAAGGCAAATGTTGCAGCAAAGTCCAGTTGCAGGGGCCCAGGAAGATGATGCAGCATCTGTCTGTCGGAGATCTGAAGACAAGATCAGTCATCATGGGGGGATCCTCTAACTGCTGTCCAACCAGCCAGCAATGGAAAGTTTCTCCAGCAGGAACTGTTGTGTGGAACTGGAATTCGGACTCATCCTATCTACTCTGCACTTTAGTCCCTCTAGAAGTGTATAGTAGTCTCTTCTGGTCCAGTATTTAGTAGCATGGACAGGACATGTGGCTAACACTTTCTTTCTTTTCCCACTTCCTCCTCCCAGGGTTTCAAAGCCAACAACCCAGGGACTGGAAATGAATACGTAACATATTTACAGACATTTAAAAATTCAGACAGTAAAGGGCAGTAGATCCCTACAGGTATTTTGCAATCCAGACTGTTATCGCCTTAACATGGTTGTAAACCCTTACATATACCCAGTGAAGCAACTGATCTCCAGTGATACACATAGATGAAAGAAATCCACCGACATAAGTTGTACTTGTTTATCTGCAGTCTTTACTTCTCTACATCTGTTCAAAGTACAGAATTTTTAAAGCTCGTCCGAGAATTCAGAAAAAAGGGTGAGGAGAAATTACACACTGCAGAGCTCAGTGAGGAGAGCTCTGAGAGCTGATTAAAGGGAAGGGACACCCCCCCCCTCCCAATAGCTCACAGGAACAGAGCTGAGGCTGTCAATCTGCTGGAGCTCCCTCCCTTGTCACCATTTTTCTCTTGGTGTCAGGAAAACTTGTCAGAAGTGAATCAAGCTGATAGCAGAGGATAGAAGCAGAAGACAGAATGACACCTAATGCTCTGGATTGAGACAAGTACACATTATATGCTTATATGCATATAGTGTGTACTACACAATATTGCCAAAATTGTTGGGACACCTCTCCAAATCATTGGATTCAGGTGTTCCAATCACCTCCATGGCCACAGGTGTATAAAATCAAGCACCTAGGCATGCAGACTGCTTCTACAAACATTTGTGAAAGAATGGGTCACTCTCAGGAGCTCAGTGATTTCAAGCGTGGTACCGTGATAGGTTGTCATCTGTGCAATAAGTCCATCCGTGACATTTCCTTCCTACTAAATATTCCACGGCCAACTGTTAGTGGTATTTTTACAACGTGGAAGCAACTGGGAACAACAGCAACTCCACCAAGTGGTAGGCCAAGAAAAATGACAGAGTGGGGTCAGTGCAAGCTGAATCGCATAGTGTGCAGAAGTCGCCAACTGTCTGCAGAGTCAATAGCTAAAGACCTCCAAACTTTGTGTGGCCTTCAGATTAGCACAACAACAGTGCATAGAGAGCTTCATGGAATGGGTTTCCATGGCGCAGCAGCTGCATCCAAGCCTTACATCACCAAGTGCAATGCAAAGCGCCGGATGCAGTGGTGTAAAGCACGCCGCTACTGGACTCTAGAGCAGTGGAGACGTGTTCTTTGGAGTGACCAATGTTTCTTCTCCATCTCGCAATCCAATGGACGTGTCTGGGTTTGGTTGTTGACAGGAGAACAGTATTTCCCTAACTGCAATTTGCCAAGTGTAAATTTTGGTGGAGGGGGAATTATGGTGTGGGGTTGTATTTTAGGGGTTGAGCTTGGCCCCTTAGTTCCAGTGAAGGGAAATCTTAGGGCGTCAGCATACCAAGACATTTTGAACAATTTCATGCTCCCAACTTTGTGGGAACAGTTTAGGGATGGCCTCTTTCTGTTCCAACATGACTGTGCACCAGTGCACAAAGCAAGGTCCATAAAGATATGGATGAGTGAGATTGGGGTGAAGGAACTTGACTCGCCTGCACAGAGTCCTGACCTTTGGGATGAATTAGAGTGGAGACTGCAAGCCAGGCCTTCTCTTCCCGACATCAGTGCCTGACCTCACAAATGTGCTTCTGGAAGAATTTTCAAACATTACCATAGACACACTCCTAAACCTTGTGGACAGCCTTCCCAGAAGAGTTGAAACTGTTATAGCTGCAAAGGGCGGGGCCAACTCAATATTGAACCCTACGGACTAAGCCTGGGATGTCATTAAAGTTCATGTGCATGTAAAGGCAGGCGGCCCAATACTTGTGTCAATATAATGTGTATATATACTGTATATGGTTTGAGACAAACACACTCTAGAGCAGTGGTTCTCAACCTTTCTAACGCCGCGACCCCTTAATACAGTTCCTCATGTTGTGGTGACCCCCAACCATAAAATTATTTTCGTTGCTACTTCATAACTGTAATTTTGCAGTAGGAGGAATAGTGCCACGTCATTGGTGTCAGTGGGAGGAATAGTGCCCCGTCATTGGTATCAGTGGGAGGAATAGTGCCCCGTCATTGGTGTCAGTGGGAGGAATAGTGCCCCCTTCATTGGTGTCAGTGGGAGGAATAGTGCCCCGTCATTGGTGTCAGTGGGAGGAATAGTGCCCCGTCATTGGTTTCAGTGGGAGGAATAGTGCCCCGTCATTGGTGTCAGTGGGAGGAATAGTGCCCCGTCATTGGTGTCAGTGGGAGGAATAGTGCCCCGTCATTGGTATCAGTGGGAGGAATAGTGCCCCGTCATTGGTGTCAGTGGGAGGAATAGTGCCCCGTCATTGGTGTCAGTGGGAGGAATAGTGCCTCGTCATTGGTGTCAGTGGGAGGAATAGTGCCCCATCATTGGTATCAGTGGGAGGAATAGTGCCGCATCATTGGTGTCAGTGTGAGGAATAGTGTCCCATCATTGGTGTCAGTGGGAGGAATAGTGTCCCATCATTGGTATCAGTGGGAGGAATAGTGTCCCATCATTGGTATCAGTGGGAGGAATAGTGCCCCATCATTGGTATTAGTGACACCAATGATGGGGCACTATTCCCACTGACACCAATGATACTTACCTTGCAGACCCCTGCTCCAGCCTGGGCTCGCTCGCTCCCTCCCTCTCCCATGGTACCAACACTTACCTGTCAGATGTCTTCCTTCTCCGGCCGCTCTCCTCCTCTTCACTCGCTCGATCTTTGCGGTGCGGCTCGGCTCCTCCTCTCCAAGCTCCACCTCTTTGCCGGTGATTGGCCGCCTGTGTGCCTCTCCTGAGCTACAGTGCCGGCGGCCAATCACAGGCGAGGATTGATCTCGAGGTGTGTCCAGATGACAGGGGCGGCATGTCATCCCGCCCACACCTGGAGACGGCGGTGGCGGCGGCGGCGGCGAGGAGCGGTGTCTCGGTTCCTAAGACCATCGGAAATATGTGTTTTCCGATGGTCTTAGGCGACCCCTGTGGAAGCGTCGTTCGACCCCCAAAGGGGTCGCGACCCCCAGGTTGAGAACCGCTGCACTAAGACATTCAGAAAGGAGACAGCAGCTAATATACTTTTACATGCTGCAAGCTACCATCCTAAGAGCTTGAAACAAGGTATACCAATTGGCCAATTTCGAAGAATCAAGAGGAATTGTTCGGATGATGATCAGTATAGAATGGAATCATTTCAACTTTATCAAAGGTTTAGGGAAAGAGGATACTCACATAGAGTACTAAGAAGTGCCAAACGAAAAGCTTCTTATAAGATTAGAAATTAATTGATTAATAAAATAAACCCTAAGAAAATTGATAGACCACAGAATCAACCAGTGAGGTTTATAACCAAATTTGGACAACAGTGGAATGAGGTCAAAGAGGTTTTAAATTCACATTGGCACCTACTAACATTGAGCCCAGGAATAGCACAAATTTTAGGTAAAAGGTCATTGATGGTAGCCAAAAGAGCTTCTAATCTGAATGACTTATTGGTTCAGTCGGAATTTAAGAAGGCCCCTAGGGCTAATTAACTAACTAAGAATAATAAGGTGGTAGGTATGTTTCCATGCGGTCACTGTCAAATTTGTCCCTTTGTACATAAAATGGACCAATTCTCTAATACTGATAAATCCCAAGTTTTTCAAATTAAAAATTTCATCAATTGTTCCATTAGTAAAGTGATTTACATGATCGAATGTCCATGTAAAAAGATCTAGGTAGGAAAGATTAAAAGGACATTGAGAGTTAGAATTGGGGAGCATTTGAGGGACATTAAAAATGGTAATAAAACTAGAAGTGAGAAAGAGAGAGAGAATCCTCTAGCTCAGCATTTTAGGGATGTCCACATGGGGAGAACTGATGGACTGAAAGTATAGGGATTTTTTCTGTTGAATATTTCTGCAAGGCGAGGTGACTTTGATAACGTACTCCTCCAAAAAGAAAAATATTGGATTTATACTCTTGGTACTTTACTGCCACAAGGCCTAAACACAGAACTTAATTTTAAAGTGTTTTTGAATTAAGTAAGGAGTTACATTTTATTGGATTTAAAATGTCTACAATACCACTTGAAAATATGGAAATATATTATTTTCTCTTTAAAAAGTCAGTTTGAACACTATCTTAAGTAACTCTATTTAAATTGAGCCATTTCCCTAATGTTCCTTTACAATCATGTTTTTCTATGTGATTTTGATTTTAATGTAGTGATGACATTTCAACACAAGATGGCGACGTAAGCGGTTTAAAAAGGCGCAATTAAGGCACTATATAAGGCAATGGATGACTTGTCCCCTCCCAGTTCTGACGTAGTCTGCGATGATTGGCGGACAAAACGTGTCAACGTAATGACATCATCACACTCGGCATCTTCATAGGGTGCGGTATCCACGAGGAGAGAAGAAGCAATCAATGCAGCTCCATCTTGGATAGGCACGAGGCGATATAGAATATGACGAGGCAACCGTTTTAAAGAGTCTTTTTGGCGATTTAAGAGACACAGCTCACTTCCACCTGTGGCAAGTAATAGTCTGTTAGGCTGAGTCACTTTAGACCGCAATTTTTAACGGGTGCATATCCCGAACGCTGGTTGTTTTGCCTAAAGCCCTGTTTGAGGGAAATTTTTGGACTCTAGCTGGTATATGATATATACTATGCTGTAAATGGTCAATGAGATGGGAAGCATGTCTCATATACATCCACTAGGAACCGCACTATTTCTCTATTAAGAGCAATTTTTGGAAACCCCGATGTGGAATTTATATTATAATTTGATGTCTGCATGATCTTTTTGATCACCTATATTATTATCCTGGATCCTCACCTCCTTATTATTATTATTATTATTATTATACAGTATTTATAAAGCGCCAATAGTTCACTCAGCGCTGTACATTACAAAGGGGGACAGAACATGTGACAGAACAATACCAATACAATGCAAAACATGAGGGGATCGAGGGCCCTGCTCTTTCGAGCTTACAATCTAGAAGGGGTGGGATAGTGGTACAGGAGGAGATAGCTGTGGGGGATGGAGTGGTAGGAAGAGTGGAGGAGGTCAGCAAGTTAGCAAGGGGTGAGGTAGGCTTCCCTGAAGAGATGGGTTTTCAGGGTGCGCCTAAAGGAGAGGAGAGTAGGTGATAATCTGATGGGTTGGGGCAGGGAGTTCCAGAGGATGGGTGACACCCTGGAGAAGTCCTGGAGGCGGGCATGGGAGGAGGAGACCAGGGAACTAGAGAGAAGGAGGTCTTGTGAGGAGCGGAGTGTGCGTGCTGGGCGGTACTTGGATATTAGGTCAGTGATGTAGTTCGGGGCAGTATGGTGGACAGCTTTGTACGTCAGTGTTAGGATTTTAAATTTGATCCGTTGCGCAATCGGAAGCCAGTGGAGGGATTGGCAGAGGGGGGTGGCGGAAATGGAGCGGTTGGAAAGGTGAATGAGTCTGGCAGCCGTATTCAGGATCAACTGAAGCGGGGATAGCCAGCGGCGAGGCAGGCCAGTGAGGAGGGAGTTGCAGTAGTCGAGTCGTGATATGATGAGGGAGTGGATGAGCTGTTTAGTGGTTTCTGGGGTTAGGAACGTGCGGATTTTGGCGATGTTGCGGAGGTGGAGTCTGCACGAGTTTGTTAAAGATTGGACTTGGGGCTGGAAGGATAGGTTGGAGTCCAGAATGACACCAAGTACTCTGGCCTGCAGAGCGGGTTTGATATTGACGTTGTTGGATGTGATGTAGAAGTCAATGGGGGGTGGGGTTCGGGCTGGGGGGAAGACAAGGAGCTCGGTTTTGGAGAGATTCAGTTTAAGGAAGTGGAGCGACATCCAATCTGATATGTCGCTCAGTAGGTGTGTGATTTGGGCAGAGACCGAAGGGGTGAGGTGGGGGGTTGAGAGATAGATTTGTGTGTCGTCGGCATAGAGGTGGTAGTTGAAGCCGTGAGAGTGTATGAGTTGGCCAAGGGAGGAGGTGTAGATGGAGAAGAGAAGGGGCCCAAGGACAGAGCCTTGAGGGACCCCAACAGAGAGGGGGAGTGAGGGGGAGGTGGTAGCATTATAGGTAACGCTGGATCCATACCCCGCTTCCTGGAAGACTTCTCCTCCTGGCTACCCTTCTTCCTCTCCTCTGAGCTACCCACCATCATTCTTGGGGATTTCAACATCCCTGTCAACCTTGACAACCCGGACACAGCCCGTCTCCTCCACTTAACCTCCTCCTTTGCACTTGCACAGTGCATACAATCCACCACCCACTCCGACGGTAATATCCTTGATCTTGTCTTCTCCAACCGCTGCGCTCCCCACAACCTCACTAACACCCCCTTCCCTCTCTCTGACCACAACCTGATCACCTTCTCTATCTCCTCGTCCTCCAACAAAAACCCCTCCACATAGGATTTTTTCCACATTTTGGTGAAAAGGAAGGGAATTTTTTCTGACCTCTATTATGGTAATTCACATTACTTCATTCATGATAGATACTTTAGTATCACTGAGAATTTATTTCACTAATATATTGACTATTCACATTTATCCATTTTAAGGCTACGTTCACACTAGCGTTGTGTGCAGGCGGCAGAGAAGTGTTTGGGAAGCGTTTTTACCGCTTCCCAAATGCCTCTGACAATTCTGCACATTGCAGCACATGGTGCTGCATTGTAACGGGAGTGTTAGCGTCGCGGCAAAACGGACGCCTCTGGTCGAGTCAGGAGGCGTTGAAGCCTCATATTCCAGTCTATGGTGCCGCTCCGCAAACACCCGGCCAGCGTTTGCGACGTGGTTGCGGGGCGTTTGCGGAGCGGTAACGCCATTTAAACTTCATTATAGGCGTTTGCGTTGCCTTTTTAAAGCACGGCAAACGCCTAGCAACCGCCGCTGAACCGCGCTTGCGGCGTTTGCGGAGCGTTTGCGGAGCGTTAAAAAACGCTCCGCAAACGCCAGACCGACGCTTGCCAAACGCTATAGGGGCGTTTGGCAAGTGTTGGTAAAACAGTCAAGTGTGAACGAGCCCTTAGAGTCATCTAATACTGTGGATTCATTTCCAACTGGGGTGGTTATCCAGGAAGGTTTTACATCCATTACATGTGCATGATGGCACAGCCTATGAGAAGGTAATAGAGAGCTATATGGTAACCTGAGCATATGCATCCTTTATGGGTGAATATAACATGACAATCCCTTGTTTCCTCTGCATTCATCATTTTTCCATGATTTATTCCTAGGAATTCATCCAGTTTCATTGTGTGTTTCATGAAGGAACAGTCCAAGAAGAATTTTTCTTCACTAGGATGCTTCATATGGAACTCTATTGCTGATGAATACAGGATGGAAACTCGATTGCCTTCTATGGTTTAGTTCTTGCTCATACAACCGTTTGTGAAGACGCCGAATGGTTCTTTCATTTTAATTCTTTGATTTTACTATGATTGCAACATGTGCACCATGTGAATCTCAAACCTTTTCTATGATTCATTTGATCTAATAAATACAACATTGCATTGAATTTTTTCTGGTGAATATTACTCCGCTTGGAATCAGATTAACCATTTGTCAGGTAGTTATGCACTAGTCAACTGCCACTTTTTTTGTGTTCCATACCTATCCGTATGCCTGTGTGAAGGGCTGTCTTTGTCCATTCAGAAAGCACAGGTGTGTGGGGAGGTGCAGCGTGGTGCAGCGGGGGAACACACAGAGTCCAGCTGCAATAAAATGTGGAACTTATATTGAAGAAAAGCCCTACAAAACTACAAACACCCAGGCAAAAAAGCACCTGTTAGGAATGGACTGGCCAGCAATGGTGGGACTCACCTGCCTTTTGATCTGCAGTACCAGGGCTGGCCAGCGGGTGTTCCCTGCAATCAGAGACTCAACTTTGCAGCCAGCTAACACCTGGAACTGATTATGCTGGGGTATTTAAGGGATGGCCAGACCCACAGACTCTGCCTTGGTGTTGTGTTTGTCCTGGGCCCTGCATCCTGTTTCTGTCCTGCATCCTGTTTCTGAACCGCTGCTGACTTCTCCTGCTCTGATCCCGGCTCGCTCCTGACCAACCCTCTGTCTGACCCTCTGTACCACGCTGCTTGCTACCTGTTCTGATCCCTGGCTTGTGACCCTGACCAATCTCCGCTTGCTCCCCCTGTACCTACCTGCCTTATTGATATTGACCCGGCCTGCCTGACGACGCTTGCTTGTATGTATTGTTATCTGTGGGTGGTTTGGTTTGTTTGCACTGTATTATGTTTTAGTATTGCACTGCGTTTATGTTTGTACTGTTAGTGTTAATAAATTATATTGTTTATAACATATCTGAGGTCTGCGTTTCCCTGCTTCAGTCACACACCTCTGGTCATACCTGGGAGCCCTGACATTACACCAAGGCCAATCCTGACCAGAAGTGGCTGCACAGGGAAGCCATCTTGGCTTGTTGATGGGAAGGATGGATCTTGATGAGGTTGAGTATTTATATCTGCTAGTGTTTAATGACAGGGAGTATGCTTATCAAACTCTGAAGGAGTATACCCGGGATGAATTGCTAGAATGTATACGGCTCGCTCATGTTCTAGTAGATCAGGGCACAGTGTTCTCTGAGGTGCAGCCATTGATTGAGGTTTGTGCAGAGTTGGTTTCATCTGGTTCCCCCGAATGCAGGGATGAATTTTTGCCACCATTTAGTGCAGACCAGGTAGAGTCCCTGGTGTGGTTATTAGAGGATGATGTGGGTTACTTTCTGGAGCGTTATTCCACATGTTCACCACAGACACTGCGAGATTGTATAAACGCAGTGCAGTCATTGACCAGACAGGCTTTGTGTAAGCTCAGCTTTGTTCAACCCCTACTGCAGACATGGACAGATTTGTTGCACCCAGCCTCAGTCAGCTTACAAAGACCCAGTCCTGCTTCTAACTCTACTCCTGTATTCCCAACAGCTCCTCCAGTTACAGCCCAGTATACTTGGCTATCTACCGCATGTCAGTACCCTGTTCCCACTCGCTGCACCTATCCTGCCTTTAACCCTGTAAAAAAGCCCTCTGTAGCAACTGCTCCCTCTCCTGTTCCATCCTCCAGTTCTTCTCTGTCTCCAGCTGCTCCATTCGTTGCAGACCTGCGTTTACTTGCAGTGCTCCAGTAGTTAAAACCAGAAAAAAGCGAAAATTCTTTCCAACCAATACCATCCTGCCAGTATCCAAACCGGTGAGCCTGCCTTCCGTGGTTCAGACTGAAGCCTCTACGCGGCCTGAAGCCTCTACGCGGCCTGAAGCCTCTACGCGGCCTGAAGCCTCTACGCGGCCTGAAGCCTCTACGCGGCCTGAAGCCTCTACGCGGCCTGAAGCCTCTACGCGGCCTGAAGCCTCTACGCGGCCTGAAGCCTCTACGCGGCCTGAAGCCTCTCCTCGGCCTGATGCCTGTACTCTGCCTGATGCCTGTACTCTGCCTGATGCCTGTACTCTGCCTGATGCCTGTACTCTGCCTGATGCCTGTACTCTGCCTGATGCCTCTACTCGGCCTGATGCCTCTACTCGGCCTGAAGCCTCTACCCAGCATGATGAACTGATCCAGCCTGACGATTCAATGTCTGCCCCGGTGCCCGCGGTCATGCCAGTTGACTCGGAGCCCACTGCCTTGCCAGATGACGCGGTGCTCGCTGTCGAGCCAAATGACTTGATGCCTGGTGACCCGATGCCCGCTGTCCAGTCAGACGATCCAATGTCTGACCCAGTGCCCGCGGTCATACCAGTTGACTCGGAGCCCACTGCCTTGCCAGATGACGCGGTGCCCGCGGTCGAGCCAAATGACCTGATGCCTGGTGACCCGATGCCCGCTGTCCAGCCAGACGATTCAATGTCTGCCCCGGTGCCCGCGGTCATGCCAGTTGACTCGGAGCCCACAGCCTTGCCAGATGACGCGGTGCCCGCGGTCGAGCCAAATGACCTGATGCCTGGTGACCCGATGCCCGCTGTCCGGTCAGACGATCCAATGTCTGACCCAGTGCCCGCGGTCATACCAGTTGACTCGGAGCCCACTGCCTTGCCAGATGACGCGGTGCCCGCTGTCGAGCCAAATGACCTGATGCCTGGTGACCCGATGCCCGCTGTCCAGCCAGACCATCCAATGTCTGACCCAGTGCCTGCGGTCATACCAGTTGACTCGGAGCCCACTGTCGTGCCTGGTGTCTCGGTGCCCGCCGCTCCGCCTGGGGGCCCGAGACCTGTCGCTCCTCCTGGGGGTCCGGCGCCCGCCGCTCCGCCTGAGGGCC
The DNA here is from genome assembly GCF_062004578.1 of Staurois parvus. Lineage (NCBI taxonomy): Eukaryota > Metazoa > Chordata > Amphibia > Anura > Ranidae > Staurois > Staurois parvus. The sequence goes on along the minus strand of NW_028318228.1, from coordinate 7,511,546 downwards.
CGAGACCTGTCGCTCCACCTGGGGGTCCGGCGCCCGCCGCTCCGCCTGAGGGCCCGAGACCTGTCGCTCCACCAGGGGGTCCGGCGCCCGCCGCTCCGCCTGAGGGCCCGAGACCTGTCGCTCCTCCTGGGGGTCCGGCGCCCGCCGCTCCGCCTGAGGGCCCGAGACCTGTCGCTCCGCCTGGGGGTCCGGCGCCCGCCGCTCCGCCTGAGGGCCCGAGACCTGTCGCTCCGCCTGGGGGTCCGGCGCCCGCCGCTCCGCCTGAGGGCCCGAGACCTGTCGCTCCTTCTGGAGGTCCGGCGCCCGTCGCTCCGCCTGAGGGCCCGAGACCTGTCGCTCCGCCTGGGGGTCCGGCGCCCGCCGCTCCGCCTGGGGGCCCGATGCCTGTCGCCCCTCCTGGGGGCCCGATGCCTGTCGCCCCTCCTGGGGGCCCGATGCCTGTCGCCCCTCCTGGGGGCCCGATGCCTGTCGCCCCTCCTGGGGGCCCGGTGCCTGTCGCCCCTCCTGGGGGCCCGGTGCCTGTCGCCCCTCCTGGGGGCCCGGTGCCTGTCGCCCCTCCTGGGGGCCCGGTGCCTGCCGCCCCGCCCGGGGGCCCGGTGCCTGCCGCCCCGCCCGGGGGCCCGGTGCCTGCCGCTCCGCCCGGGGGCCCGGTGCCTGCCGCTCCGCCCGGGGGCCCGGTGCCTGCCGATCCGCCCGGGGGCCCGGTGCCTGCTGCTCCGCCTGGTGGCCTGCTGCTTCGCCTGGTAATCCGATGTGCCTCTGCCCGGAGTCCTGCCCGATGTGCCTCTGCCCGGAGTCCTGCCCGATGTGCCTCTGCCCGGAGTCCTGCCCGATGTGCCTCTGCCCGGAGTCCTGCCCGATGTGCCTCTGCCCGGAGTCCTGCCCGGTGTGCCTCTGCCCGGTGTGCCTCTGCTCGATGTGCCTCTGCCCGGAGTCCAGCCCGGTGTGCCGCTGCCCGGAGTCCTGCCCGGTGTGCCAGTCTTTGATATCCCGCCAGTTGCCAGACCCGGGCGGTGGAACATTTTGCCCAGCTAGGACTGTTTGGAGCGTCCTGAGGCCGCTCCTTGAGGGGAGGGTACTGTTAGGAATGGACTGGCCAGCAATGGTGGGACTCACCTGCCTTTTGATCTGCAGTACCAGGGCTGGCCAGCGGGTGTTCCCTGCAATCAGAGACTCAACTTTGCAGCCAGCTAACACCTGTAACTGATGATGCTGGGGTATTTAAGGGATGGCCAGACCCACAGACTCTGCCTTGGTGTTGTGTTTGTCCTGGGCCCTGCATCCTGTTTCTGTCCTGCATCCTGTTTCTGAACCGCTGCTGACTTCTCCTGCTCTGATCCCGGCTCGCTCCTGACCAACCCTCTGTCTGACCCTCTGTACCACGCTGCTTGCTACCTGTTCTGATCCCTGGCTTGTGACCCTGACCAATCTCCGCTTGCTCCCCCTGTACCTACCTGCCTTATTGATATTGACCCGGCCTGCCTGACGACGCTTGCTTGTATGTATTGTTATCTGTGGGTGGTTTGGTTTGTTTGCACTGTATTATGTTTTAGTATTGCACTGCGTTTATGTTTGTACTGTTAGTGTTAATAAATTATATTGTTTATAACATATCTGAGGTCTGCGTTTCCCTGCTTCAGTCACACACCTCTGGTCATACCTGGGAGCCCTGACAGCACCGCTAGGGAAACACTCATAGTTCAGTTCAAATGCAGAGATACAGTGGGAGGAGATGTGCCGACAGTGTCTGTTTCAGATGGTAGAGTGCGGCCTGGCCAGTCTGGTCCCAAAGGGAAGGCTTCCTTGCAGGATGGCAAGTCCCTAAATTGTCCCTTCTCATTATTATTATCATTATACAGTATTTATATAGCACCAACAGTTTGCTCAGCGCTTTACAAAATAAATGGAGACAATACAGCAACCAGGGCAGTGGATAAGGGGGTACCCCCAGTCCTCATGTACAGGGACCAGGCTAGCAGGGCGGCCCAGGCAGCTGGGTGAATCTGATGTGGGCAGGGAGGGTGATCAGCTGACAGCCAGCTTCTTCTACTTTCCCTCCCGAAGGCTTTCAGCTGCTGCATAGAGAGCTATACAGGGGTTCCAGTAATTGACCCCCCCCCCCAAATCCATCACACTCACTGTGCACCATACTTTCCTCCCTGCTACCCAGGTCCCCTTGTGCCCCCACCCCAACAGTGCTGCCTACTTCCCTCCTTCCCTTCCCACCAGCAGCTGCAAGCACACAATAGTGTCCTTCAGAATGGAGAGTTGGGGGAAGGGTCAAGTTAATATGTCACATTTACCAGCCCCTTTCCTGAATGAACACAATGAGTGTTTGGTACTGATCATTCACTGTGTTCATTCATAACTGAAGCATAGGGAACTATGTTTTTTTTGGGGGGGAGGACTGTTGGGTTGGCAGTATGGGGCCCTGTGGGTTCTAACAGCAGCCCTGACAGCAACACTACGGTTTAATACAAGAGGTTTAGGCAGGCCCTGCTCCTTGGAGCTTCTCATCACTAACCTTTCCCTGCCGCTAATCACTTTCCCTGACATGCAGGGTCTCTCTCTCTCTACTCTATCCACTTCGCCAAAAGTGCACCAAAACCTGGGGGCAGGGACTTATAAAAGGCTCTGCTGACCCAAGATGGTCTCCAGGGGTCACTTGGATGCAGCATAGCCAAAAAGAACGCTGCTTCCAAGACCCAAGAAACCATAGATAAACCTTGTTTTCCTTAACATCCTCTCCAGCTGTCGTACAACTCAGGTTGAGCGCCACCTACAGTGGAGAAAACAGACTGCACCTGCCTATAGGTATTTCATGTATCCGTGCGCAGGTAGGCCTATTCATTTCTATTGGATCTATTGTGGCAACACAGCTGCTGGTCCCACTTTGGCAACTGTGCAGGTGCGGGTGCATGTTCCCGAAAGCACACTATTCACATGCAGGAACATGCATCTACACCTTTGTCCATTTGGGATCAGTGGCTGTTTGCATCACAATAGACATGAATTGAACTGCCTGCACATGGATGCATAGAGCACCCGTGTATCACGTGCGAGCAAAGAACGGCCCTTTGCGTGGGTATATGGATAGGTACACCCATGTGAATGAGGCCTAACTGAATTATTATTATAAGGGATTTACAAATGTACATAGTGACAAAAGTTTATGTTGTGCTTTAAGTCCTCATGCACACGGGACGTTTTGATAACACTGGTAACGTTCGCTGTGTAAAGTCACATTAAAAACGTGAGTTTTTCAGCTTTTTTTAGTGTTTTTGCATTAGTGTTTAGCGGCCTTTTGCCATGATTAATGGTGTTTTCCCGCGTTTGCGATTTTTAGCATTTTTTTAAGCCCAAAAAAGTTAAAAAACGCCGGTTTGTGGCGTTTTACCGCGTTTGCCGCATTTTTCAGTGTTAGAGCGTTTTTACAGCTTAAAAACTCTAGAAACCCACTATTTTTGTTTTTTTTTTCCCAGCCAAAAAAACATTGATTACTGCTCATGTCTGCATGGACACATTGGGTAACATGCTGGGGAGTTTATTGACAGTAGGAAAAAACTCCAAATGCCAAAAACGTCCAGTGTGCATGAGGGCTAATAATGAAAAAGCCATTTTGTATCACCTCCAGGCCTAGTAACACACCGTGCAGCTTACCAGAATTTTTGATCACATAAATTGAGGAATAGTCTGCTCCTCCTGTTTGTATTTTTTCTGTGTTGTGTTGCACTGTATCAGGTCCATAATGTTCTGTTGTATGCTGACACCTAGAGGCAGTTCAGGATCACTAAAACTTGTTTTCATTGTGATTTTTGAATCTCCTTCTGCCTAACCCTCCTGTTTAGTGCAAGTTAGTTCAGTCTTAGGTAGACCCCACATTGTTTCCTCCATGTTCCCTCTGTCAGTATATAGCAGTCTTTCTCAACTTTTTTGACTCTAGCACCCTGTTGCCCAACCTGCGGCCCTTTAGTAAATGATATGTGAGCCACGGACCTCAGCAGCCTGTGATGGGATCATTGATTAGTGTAATAGCACTGATCTCCACCAGCCTCATGTAACATGTACCCAGCTTTGTGTTGTCTTCTGCAGCATATCTGCAACCATAAATGTATCCTGTCCACCCTCTCTGGCCATCATTTCCTCTATTAAGTCAGAAGTTCCTGACAGTCCTCTCAAGCATTACATATATTGAACATTATGTGCGGCATTTGAGGCCCCCTTTAGCTCATAAATTGAAAACCACTGCCCCTAAAATAATTTTCAGGTCTTAGGAAACCCCTACTAAAACTAGTTTATTGGAGATCAGTGGGAAAAAAATGTACCTACATTTAAGGCCAGTGGGAAAAATGTCACCCTTGTAGTGATGATCAGAACACCATATAGCTAAAAAGATCCTTGGTGCCATTGCACTGGCTCTACCCTGGTGCTGGAACTAATGTATGTAGGCAATATCCAATGGAAGGACAATCAGCCACAGCTTAAGAGACCCCTAGAAGCTTCTGGAGGAACCCTAGGGTTCCATGTTCCGCTGGTTGACAATGGTGACATTAATACAAATAATATCTTTTCGATACTCCCTCACCCACCCACACCAGTGCAAAACAAATACCAACAAATGTCCACATATAAGTCCAAAAATAAAGTGCTTTTCAATAAGTAGTGCTTTTCAAACGTTGAGGAACACTCCACTTTGCTGAATTTCAATCCAGGACCTCAAATCAGGATACCTCAAAAAAATATAAACTCAATATAGTGCATTATCATTACAGCAAAAGAACACTCGTGAAAAACTAAAAGTGATTCCTCCTGGACTCCCACCCGTGATGAAACAGCACTCCAAAATGTGATACAGTGCAACACTCCACACCAGTGTTACTATCCAAATAAACTAAATACCATTACCCTCTAATAAAACCATGCATCCAAATGAGATAGTGCCATCTCTCTTGTGATATAAATACTATTACCCTCTTGCAATGCAGACCAAGCAAAAAAACTCCTTCAAGGCAGTCCAGAGTTTCCCCCTCTTCGGAAGCTTCTATTTGCTTCCAATCCACCTTCCCAGTTCCTCAAAAGGGGCAGATAATACAAAACTCAATGAAGTATATATAAAAGGATTTCACAATTTATTCGTAGCTTACATAAAAAACGCCAGCGTCCATCCTCTCCCACATTCCATGTAACTGAATTCCAGTGTTCAAGATGGCCGTGCCGCTCCTTCCGGTTTGAAATTGTATTGTACGTCCTTACGTCCTTGACGCGTTTCGTCACTTCCGACTTGTTCACAAGGGTTCCGGACGTCCAATGTGCGGCTCCTCTTATCCTACTCTCGGTACTGGCAAAAAGAGCGAGCCTCCATCTTAACTAATGGCAACACCCACCACTTCCTATGCCTTCTAAATGCGGCTTTAATAAACGGAAAGGCGGACTACAATCACATTAAATACATCTAAAACTCATTCAATAATTAAAACATTCACCTATTGGGAGAACTTCTAAGGATAATCATACTATAATACCTCGAACGATATTATTACTAAAGGGAAACTTACCCACCCTCCTGCTCCCCCTATTGTTCAAAATTTTAATAGCAACAAGTTATCACATCCTGCTATCCCCTCATAACTTTCATTATGATGACATCAATATTATTGTATATATAAAAAAACTCCCTATAATTACTACAAGATTACCACTCACTGGATCATATTAGATTCTATACTAAAATATTAGCGTCTCCTTCCTAAAGTGAAACCCTACATAAACTCTAAAATTCAAAATAGAATATATATATATATATATATATAATATAATATATAATTCCCTCTCACCATATAAAATATGGATACGAAGCATATACTCTAAATATAAAATGTTCAATAATAAATATAAAATATTATCTCCTGCAGCTCCAATAATATTAAAAATCAGAAATAAAACAATTAAGATCCAATTCAATATTCAAACCTCTAGGTTTTAAAGTGCGTAATTTATAGATCCAAAATGTTTCATTCCGAGAAAGCATCTGAATTCTATTCCCCCCTCTCCAATGAGATTCTACCATGTCAATCCCACAGAATTTTAATCCACTAGGGTCAGAATTATGAAATTCTTTAAAGTGTCTAGCCACATTATGATTACTTTTCCCTTTGGCAATATTTCCTACATGTTCTTTCAATCTTTCAGATAGGGCCCTTTTTGTCCTGCCTATATATTGCAATTTGCAAGGACATTCTAACAGGTAAGTAACATATTTAGTACTACAAGTAATGAATTTTTCTACTTCATACCTTTCCCCCGTGTTACATGACATAAAGTCACTAATCTTTCTGTCTTTAATGTTTGTAGTTTTGCATATCTTGCACTTTTTACATGGGAAAAACCCTGTCAAATTGAACAACCTCATAGTTTTCTTATTAGGAGGTGAGATAACCCCTTTCACTAAGCTATTCCTTAGATTATTATTTTTCCTGTAGATAAAAGGTGGTCTACTTGGAAGAAGGGAACCTAATGTGACATCTTTTTTTAGAATCGGCCAATACCTACTAAAAATCTTTTCTACCTCTCTATACTGACAATTAAAACGAGAGATAAAAGCATAATCAACTTTTTTATTTTCCTCTTTTACTTTATTTTCTTTTATAATCTTCCCCTCCCCCAAATAATTTTTACTAATTTGAAACCTAATTTTCTCTAGTTTTATAGGATCATATCCTTTCTGTATGAAACGTTCTTTAATAATATTCGATTGTGTGATGTAATCCTCCAATCTCGAACAGTTCCTCATGATCCTCGAGAACTGACCTTTGGGGATTCCCTCAATCCATTGAGGGTGATGACAGCTATTAGAAGGGATGAACCCATTCCTATCTGTCTCTTTAAAAAAGGTTTTAAAATATATTCTATTATTATATTTAAAAATATTAAGATCTAAAAAATTGGCCGATTGTGCACAAATATTCTGAGTAAATCCCAATCCAAATTCATTTCTTCCAATAAAATCCAAAAATATTTCCAAATTTTCAACCGTTCCCTCCCAGACCACCAAGATATCATCAATAAACCTTTTCCAAATCTTTAACCCCTCCCAATGTCTTCCATAAATTTCCTTCCATTCCCACCTAGCCAAAAAGACATTCGCCAGGCTAGGCGCGAACTTCGCGCCCATAGCAACGCCCTTTATCTGTTCATAAAAGTCTCCTTGATGCCAAAAATAATTTCTTCCCATACTGAATTCTAAAAGTTGCAAGATCAATTTTCTTTGTTTTCTGTGTAGATTCGTATATTTCTGTAGACCCCATTTTATAGCTGTGATTCCGTCATCATGCTTTATACTAGTGTATAATGAGTTTACATCAATAGTAATAAAGATGGTCTCCTCTGAGACCTCCATTCCTTCCAGAAGGTTAATTACATCCTGGCTATCTTTCAAGTATGAGGGCATATTTTTAACTATTGGCTGCAAGAAGAAATCAACATATTGCCCTATTCTTGAATGGATGGAGTCTATACCATTTATAATAGGTCTTCCTGGGGGTTTTTCAAGGCTCTTATGTATTTTAGGTAATATATACATAAAAGGTGTTTTACAATATGTAGGGATGAGATATCTCGCTTCTTTTTCATTTAAAATCTTATCTTCCTTAGCTTTATTTATTATTTTATGGAGCTGCTTCTTATATAAATTAATAGGATTTTTTGCTATTTTCTTGTATGTTTCTGTATCACTTAAAATTTCCCTCATCTCCTCCTCATAACTGCTTCGATCCAAAATAACAACCCCTCCACCCTTATCCGCTGGTCTGATCACTATATTATTTTTCTTCTTTAGTGACATAAGGCCTTGATGGAACAATTCTTCCTCTCTAAATTTTCGAAAGCTTAATCCATATAGATCCTCAACTACCATCTGTTTGAAAACATCCAAATTCTGATTTTTAGAATTCACAGGATTGAAGGTAGACTTATTCCTCAGGTCACTATGTACAAATAATGATCTACTTATGTGATTAGCGGATAGGGATGGGCCTGGTAGTGACGCAAAATATTTCTTAATATTGTTCCATCAAGGCCTTATGTCACTAAAGAAGAAAAATAATATAGTGATCAGACCAGCGGATAAGGGTGGAGGGGTTGTTATTTTGGATCGAAGCAGTTATGAGGAGGAGATGAGGGAAATTTTAAGTGATACAGAAACATACAAGAAAATAGCAAAAAATCCTATTAATTTATATAAGAAGCAGCTCCATAAAATAATAAATAAAGCTAAGGAAGATAAGATTTTAAATGAAAAAGAAGCGAGATATCTCATCCCTACATATTGTAAAACACCTTTTATGTATATATTACCTAAAATACATAAGAGCCTTGAAAAACCCCCAGGAAGACCTATTATAAATGGTATAGACTCCATCCATTCAAGAATAGGGCAATATGTTGATTTCTTCTTGCAGCCAATAGTTAAAAATATGCCCTCATACTTGAAAGATAGCCAGGATGTAATTAACCTTCTGGAAGGAATGGAGGTCTCAGAGGAGACCATCTTTATTACTATTGATGTAAACTCATTATACACTAGTATAAAGCATGATGACGGAATCACAGCTATAAAATGGGGTCTACAGAAATATACGAATCTACACAGAAAACAAAGAAAATTGATCTTGCAACTTTTAGAATTCAGTATGGGAAGAAATTATTTTTGGCATCAAGGAGACTTTTATGAACAGATAAAGGGCGTTGCTATGGGCGCGAAGTTCGCGCCTAGCCTGGCGAATGTCTTTTTGGCTAGGTGGGAATGGAAGGAAATTTATGGAAGACATTGGGAGGGGTTAAAGATTTGGAAAAGGTTTATTGATGATATCTTGGTGGTCTGGGAGGGAACGGTTGAAAATTTGGAAATATTTTTGGATTTTATTGGAAGAAATGAATTTGGATTGGGATTTACTCAGAATATTTGTGCACAATCGGCCAATTTTTTAGATCTTAATATTTTTAAATATAATAATAGAATATATTTTAAAACCTTTTTTAAAGAGACAGATAGGAATGGGTTCATCCCTTCTAATAGCTGTCATCACCCTCAATGGATTGAGGGAATCCCCAAAGGTCAGTTCTCGAGGATCATGAGGAACTGTTCGAGATTGGAGGATTACATCACACAATCGAATATTATTAAAGAACGTTTCATACAGAAAGGATATGATCCTATAAAACTAGAGAAAATTAGGTTTCAAATTAGTAAAAATTATTTGGAGGAGGGGAAGATTATAAAAGAAAATAAAGTAAAAGAGGAAAATAAAAAAGTTGATTATGCTTTTATCTCTCGTTTTAATTGTCAGTATAGAGAGGTAGAAAAGATTTTTAGTAGGTATTGGCCGATTCTAAAAAAAGATGTCACATTAGGTTCCCTTCTTCCAAGTAGACCACCTTTTATCTACAGGAAAAATAATAATCTAAGGAATAGCTTAGTGAAAGGGGTTATCTCACCTCCTAATAAGAAAACTATGAGGTTGTTCAATTTGACAGGGTTTTTCCCATGTAAAAAGTGCAAGATATGCAAAACTACAAACATTAAAGACAGAAAGATTAGTGACTTTATGTCATGTAACACGGGGGAAAGGTATGAAGTAGAAAAATTCATTACTTGTAGTACTAAATATGTTACTTACCTGTTAGAATGTCCTTGCAAATTGCAATATATAGGCAGGACAAAAAGGGCCCTATCTGAAAGATTGAAAGAACATGTAGGAAATATTGCCAAAGGGAAAAGTAATCATAATGTGGCTAGACACTTTAAAGAATTTCATAATTCTGACCCTAGTGGATTAAAATTCTGTGGGATTGACATGGTAGAATCTCATTGGAGAGGGGGGAATAGAATTCAGATGCTTTCTCGGAATGAAACATTTTGGATCTATAAATTACGCACTTTAAAACCTAGAGGTTTGAATATTGAATTGGATCTTAATTGTTTTATTTCTGATTTTTAATATTATTGGAGCTGCAGGAGATAATATTTTATATTTATTATTGAACATTTTATATTTAGAGTATATGCTTCGTATCCATATTTTATATGGTGAGAGGGAATTATATATTATATTATATATATATATATATATATATATATATATATATTCTATTTTGAATTTTAGAGTTTATGTAGGGTTTCACTTTAGGAAGGAGACGCTAATATTTTAGTATAGAATCTAATATGATCCAGTGAGTGGTAATCTTGTAGTAATTATAGGGAGTTTTTTTATATATACAATAATATTGATGTCATCATAATGAAAGTTATGAGGGGATAGCAGGATGTGATAACTTGTTGCTATTAAAATTTTGAACAATAGGGGGAGCAGGAGGGTGGGTAAGTTTCCCTTTAGTAATAATATCGTTCGAGGTATTATAGTATGATTATCCTTAGAAGTTCTCCCAATAGGTGAATGTTTTAATTATTGAATGAGTTTTAGATGTATTTAATGTGATTGTAGTCCGCCTTTCCGTTTATTAAAGCCGCATTTAGAAGGCATAGGAAGTGGTGGGTGTTGCCATTAGTTAAGATGGAGGCTCGCTCTTTTTGCCAGTACCGAGAGTAGGATAAGAGGAGCCGCACATTGGACGTCCGGAACCCTTGTGAACAAGTCGGAAGTGACGAAACGCGTCAAGGACGTAAGGACGTACAATACAATTTCAAACCGGAAGGAGCGGCACGGCCATCTTGAACACTGGAATTCAGTTACATGGAATGTGGGAGAGGATGGACGCTGGCGTTTTTTATGTAAGCTACGAATAAATTGTGAAATCCTTTTATATATACTTCATTGAGTTTTGTATTATCTGCCCCTTTTGAGGAACTGGGAAGGTGGATTGGAAGCAAATAGAAGCTTCCGAAGAGGGGGAAACTCTGGACTGCCTTGAAGGAGTTTTTTGCTTGGTCTGCATTGCAAGAGGGTAATAGTATTTATATCACAAGAGAGATGGCACTATCTCATTTGGATGCATGGTTTTATTAGAGGGTAATGGTATTTAGTTTATTTGGATAGTAACACTGGTGTGGAGTGTTGCACTGTATCACATTTTGGAGTGCTGTTTCATCACGGGTGGGAGTCCAGGAGGAATCACTTTTAGTTTTTCACGAGTGTTCTTTTGCTGTAATGATAATGCACTATATTGAGTTTATATTTTTTTGAGGTATCCTGATTTGAGGTCCTGGATTGAAATTCAGCAAAGTGGAGTGTTCCTCAACGTTTGAAAAGCACTACTTATTGAAAAGCACTTTATTTTTGGACTTATATGTGGACATTTGTTGGTATTTGTTTTGCACTGGTGTGGGTGGGTGAGGGAGTATCGAAAAGATATTATTTGTATTTTGTTTACACTTTCAAGGGTGAGAGTTTTACTTTTCGTAGGGAAATTTAGAGTCTTTAATATATTTAATGGTGACATTAAGCCCTGGTTCACACTGCTGCAATTTCAGGTGCAACATGCAATTTAAAAATCTCACCTGAAGTCACATCGAATGTCTTTCTATGGCACTGTCTTAAGCAGGGATGTACCGATATATCGACGACTGAAGTATATCAGCTGCAAAGTGTCATTGGAATTTTTCCGACAGGAAAAAAGGTGCTGATAATGACCACCGAAATTGCGCGCAACTTTTCTGCAATTTTACCATGTTTAGGGTCCATTTTTCATAGGTAATGTGACTAAAGAAACACTTGTGTGTTTTTGATGTGTTTTGGTTGTGTTTTCAATGCCTTTCAGGCCTGGTACACACCAATGCAGTTTGCGTTTTTTTTCGTTTTGCAGTGCATTTTTTTAAGTGGTTTGCGTTTTTTCAAAATTTTCTTGGCCAACTTGTTGGTGGGCAGATTAAAAATGCAAAACATTTCAAAAACACGTCAAACACATGAAAAAACATCAAAAACACACTACATGCATTTTTTACAGTGTCTCTATTGAAGTCTATTGAACCAAAAATGCAACATTTTGCGTTTAAATAAGTCCCTGACCCTTTTCAAAAATGCAGCAGCTCAAAAAAGCATAGATGTGAACATGCCTCATAGGAAACCATGTAATGGACTGCAAAATGCACTAAAAAATGCATTGGTGTGAACCAGGCCTCAATGGGGAGGTGCTTTTTGTTTTTTTTAATTGGCCAAATATGCAGCAAAAATTCAGCAAGCAAGATTTTTAACACCGTAAGGGAAGCACAACGGACCAGTGTGAATACATACATTGAATTTAAAGTGATGCATTATTCTAGCACTTTTTAAACGCAAAAGTGCTTAAAAAAACTGCTCAACGTGAAAGCAGCCTGTTGGCTGAAAAGGTGCTGAAAACAAATTCATATTCATTTAAATTCATGATAGTAATTAAAAAGATAAATATAATACAATTATATATAAAAAATATATATTTAAAAAAAAATCTGTCCATCGGTTTTCGGCCTAATGGATCTTGAATTTTCGGTTTTGGTGCACCATTAGTCTTAACAGGTGCAATTTCAAGTACCAAGATTTGAAAATAGTTCCTACATTACTTTTTCACTACTTCAGTGCGATTTAACCCTCATAGACTATATGGTAAATGGCACTGGAATCGCACCCGTGTCTATATTAGCGCTATCCTAAAGTCGCACTTTAATTGGGACCAAATCGCACTACTTTGAAATCGCATTTGGCTCACGGAATAAATCATATATCCATGTTGCAAAATATTGTTGGGTTGCTTTTATAGTAACAACTGAAACAAATGCATCTAAACAACTTCCAGCACACAATGTACATTCCATACCTGCACATTTTTTTAAATGGCTGACTGGGCAACCCTAGTTTACCATGTAATAATATTGTCATTTACCTGTCACAGCCGGCCTAATCTACACTCTGTAGGTATCTCCCGCAAACTTCCGTGAATGCGATAATGTCATGTTCAATTACTCTACCTATCGTGTGCTGTGCGTGTTATCCTTTTACACAGAGGAGCGCCTGTTGTGACAAGATCTTAGGAGCTTTCATTTGACTTGCAAAAAGAGACTTGGCTTTATATTGAGCTCTCAAGGGCTGGAACATATAATCAGGTTATAAAGCTTCTTGTGAAGATAAAAGCATGTTTCCTGAAAATGACTCCTGACATACTAGTAAGAAACAAGCGGAGGGAAGAACTGTGAGCGGAATCTTCTCACCGCGGCCTTCATAAACATGATCAAAAATTCAAATCAGCATCTCCAGAGTCACTCCGATACCTAATCCCATCTCTAGCAAGATTTGTATGGAATATCCTTCCATTTCTGTCTGTCTGTCTGTCTATCTATCTATCTATCTATATATCTATTGTCTATCTATCTATCTATCTATTGTCTATCTATCTATCAATCTATCTATCTATCTATTGTCTATCTATCTATCTATTGTCTATCTATCTATCTATCTATCTATCTATCTATCTATTGTCTGTCTATCTATCTATCTATCTATCTGTCTGTCTGTCTGTCTGTCTGTCTATCTGTCTATCTATCTATCTATCTATCTATCTATCATCTCTCTGTTTATCTGTCTACGTATCTATCTATCTATCGGTCTATCTATTGTCTGTCTATCTATCTATCTATCTATCTATCTATCTATCTATCTATCTGTCTGTCTGTCTGTCTGTCTGTCTATCTATCAGTCTATTTATTGCCTGTCTATCTATCATCTCTCTGTTTTTCTATCTATTATCAGTCTATCTATCTATCTATCTATCTATCTATCTATCTATCATCTCTCTGTTTATCTATCTATCTATCTGTCTGTCTGTCTATCTATCTTTCGTCTATCTAGCTATCTGTCTATCTACAGTTGCGCTAAAGTTTGCATTGATATTGAAAATATGACTGTTCCTATAAAAACTTTCTTTTATTTAAGGATAGCAATCATATAAAGCCATTTGTTATCACATAGTTGTTTGGCTCCTTTTTAACTCATAATGATAACAGAAATTATCCAAATGGCCATGATCAAACGTTTCCCTCCCCTGGAATGTTTGGCCTTGGTACAGACATATGAGGTGACATACACAGGTTAAAACGGCAATTAAAGGGTAATTTCCCACTTATGTGGCTTTTTAAATTGCAGTTAGTGTCTGTGTATAAATAGTCAATGAGTCTGTTAGCTCTCGTGCACTGAGCAGGCTAGATACTGAGACATGGGGAGCAGAAGAGAACTGTCAAAAGACCTGCATAACAAGGTAATGGAAGTTTATAAAGATGGAAAAGGATATGAAAAGATATCCAAAGCCTTGAATATGCCAGTCAGTACTGTTCAATAAAGAAGTTGAAAATACGGGAATCTCTTGATACCAAGCCAAGGTCAGGTAGACCAAGAAAGATTTCAGCCACAACTGCCAAAAGAATTGTTCGGATACAAAGAAAACCCCTCAGGCAACCTCAAGGGAAATACAGGTTGCTCTGGAAAAAGACGGTGTGGTTGATTCAAGGAGCACAATATGACAATACTTGAATGAAATGAGCTGCATGGTTGAGCCCGGATGCAATAGGCCCACCAACACCTTGACACATCGCACAGCTTCTGACACACTGTAATCTGGAATGATGGGACCAAAATAGAGTTTCATGGTCACGACCATAAGCACTATGTTTGGACAGCGGTCAAAAAGGTCTATACAAGAGTACCATCCCCACTGTGAAGCATGTTGGTGGCTCACTGATGTTCTGGGGGTGTGTGAGCACTAAAGGCACAAGGAGTCTTGTGAAAATTGATGGCAAGATGAATACAGCATGTTATCAGAAAATACTGGCAGACAATTTGCATTCTTCTGCTTGAAAGCTGTGCATGGGATGGTCTTGGACCAGCACAAGGCCTAGTTGACCCTCCAGTGATTACAGCAGAAAAAGGTGAAGGTTCTGGAGTGGCCATCACAGTCTCCTGAGCTTAATATCATTGAGCCACTCTGGGGAGATATCAAACGTATGGTTCAGCAAGACAACCGAAGACTTTGCATGACCTGGCGGCATTTTGCCAAGACGAATGGGCAGCTATACCACCTGCAAGAATTCGGGGCCTCATAGACAACTATTACAAAAGATTGCACGCTGCCATTGATGCTAAAAGGGCAATACACAGTATTAGAATGAAGGGTAGGCAGACCTTTGAACAGGAGGCATGTCCTTGGTTTACTTGTCATCATGTTTTGCTTTATGATTGCACCATACTGTTATGACCTACCGTTACAGAATATGAATCCCATAAGAAATAAAAGAAATGTGTTTTGCCTGAATACTCATGTTTTTTTAACAAAGCTATCTATCTATCTATCTACAACTTGTATGGATAACATCAGAGTGATAAATAGCAACTTCAAGCACGACAAGCTTTCCTTATCATATCCAGTTTTTCATGCTAAACATCTGAGTTCTGATCATTCATTTATTCATATAATAAGGGAACAGACCTTTCACCTGTATCTTTCATAAAATACTCTCATCTCAGCCATGGGGACGATCTTAATGGGTGCTAGAGATGGATGATTTTTATGAGAGGAGTTTCTCACCTTATGCTGTTTCTCATTTATCTTAAAAGAGACCCCCCATTTTATCTTTGGGACAGGAAGTGATGGGAAATCTCTCCAACTGGGCAAAATTATTAAACCCAAAACAAAAATGTAATATATTGAAAATTACCATTACTAAGATGTGGTGGCTGCAATATTTTTCAGTCTAGGGAGAGGGTAATGTCAAACTAGCAGATTTAAGTAGGCCATACACGAGTCAAAAAATTAACAAAATTTCATGTCAAAAGAACGATTGTTTGACATGATTGATCGATCATTAGTGTGCCCACAGCAACAGCTGATTTTTGTGCTGCCATCAAAAATAACAGATCCAACATGTTGGAAATTTTTATCAAAACAATCAATTTTCTAATCATCTATAGCAGGGGTCTCAAAACTGCGGCCCGAGGGCTGGATGTGATCCTTTCCTAGCCTTTATCCGGCCCTTGGGGCACTATTCTTCCCAATAATATGAAAATTCACCCACTTCTTAATTTTTTTTCCCAAAGATTTGCTGAACTTCTTGTCCCCGATAAAAATATATGTGTAGACGAATCCCTTGTCCACTTCACTGGCCAGCTTGGAATTAAGCATTATATTCCAAGTAAGAGGACAAGATATGGAGTAAAGCTCTACAAGCTTTGTGAAAGAGCCATGGGATATTTATATGCATTCCACGTATATGAAGGCAAAGATTCCCAGCTCCATCCCCCTGAATGCCCAACCTACATTGGAACAAGTGGGAAAATTGTCTGGGACCTGGCTTATCCATTTTTTCAAAAAGGCTATCACGTTTATATGGATAATTTATACACCAGTCTGCCCCTTTTCCGACACCTGTACCGTGAGAAAACCCTGGCCTGAGGTACCTCCCGAAAAACAGAAAGGGCTTCCCTCAATTTTTAGTGAATACCAGGCTACAAAGGGGGGAATCAGCAAGCCTAAGAAATGACGAAGTGCTGGCCCTGAAGTGGAAGGATAAGAGAGACGTTTACGTCCTGTCCACCATCCACAACGACACCTTGGTCGAAATTACTGGAAGATACAGTCCAATTCAAAAACCTGCAGCCATCCAAGATTATAATCTCTACATGGGAGGGGTGGATTGCAAATCAAATGTTACAGCCCTATTTAGCAACAAGAAGGTCCCGTTTCTGGTATAAAATAGTTGCAATATATTTTATACATTTGGCTATATATAATGCGTATGTCACCTACACCAAACCCACAGAAAGACCCACTGCCCTTCTTAAATTTATAGCAGAAGTTGTCATGTCCCTTATCTATCAGCAAGGATCCCCCCCAGAAAGCATTTGTTCCGATTCTATGAGCAGACTTCATGAGCGCCACTTCCCTAAGATCATTCCACAAACAGAAGCAGGTCAAAGATGCCAAAAAAGATGTCGGGTATGCAGCAGAAGAGGAGTTAGAAAAGACACAAGTTTTCACTGTCCCCAGAGTCCCTCCCAACCAGGCCTGTGCATTGGAGACTGCTTTGAACGTTTTCACACGTTACTAAGATATTCGCTCATATTTCAAACTGCCTGCCATTTCCCCATTTCAATATCTCTGCTGATCATTTGCCTGCTGCCCCAGCCAACCATGCTACTGCCTTCTACCTTAACCAACCCATGCTTGTTTATCGACTATGCCTTTGCCTGCCGTTTGCAATGTTTATCCACCACGTTTCTGCCTTCCACCTGAACTGACCCTGGCCTGTTTATTGACTATGCTTCTGCCTGATGTCTGGATTATCAACCATGTTTATGCCTTCTTCCTGGACTGACCTCGGCCTGTTAATCGACTATGTTTTTTGCCTGCCACTTGGATTGATATTTTGCAATGCTACTGTAGTAGTAGGATTCAGAATAACACAGGGGTCTCACATATGTGAGGGTCTTCAGAATAGAGTTCTGAGTAGAGAAAACCAGTTTTTGGTTTTCTCTGGGTTTTGTAATTCCCAGAACAGGGTCTGATTGTCCGGAGGCTTCGAAGAGATTGGGTGGGACGAAGCCTCTACCCCTGTGCTCTGGTCCTACGTGACCAAGGCCCTAAGTCTGATGTTCCAGCCTGCTGCCTTGACCAATGCTTTGGCTGTGCTGACCATATTTCTGCCTACTGCCTGTACTGACCCAGGACCTTTTATGGGCCATGTTCCTGCTTGCTGCCTGGACAAAAACTTTGGCTGTGCTGACCATATCTCTGCCTGCTACCTGTAATAACCCAGGACATTTTATGTACCATATTCCTGACTGCTGCCTGGACAAATACCTTGGCTGTGCTGACCATATCTCTGCCTGCTCCCTGCAATGACCCAGGACATTTTATGGACCATGTTCCTGCCTGCTGCCTGGACAAATACCTTGGCTGTGCTGACCATATCTCTGCCTGCGCCCTATAATGACCAAGGACATTTTATGGACCATGTTCCTGCCTGCTGCCTGCAAAAATATTTTGGTTGTGCTGACCATATCTCTGCCTGCTCCATGTAATGACCCAGGACATTTTATGGACCATGTTCCGGCCTGCTGCCTTAACCATACTTTGGCTGTGCTGACCATATATCTGCCTTCTGCCTATCCTGACCCAGGAAGTTTTATGGACCTTGTTCCTGCCTGCTGCCTGGATGTCAGCCTGCTGCCTGTACTGACCTAGACCAATGCTCTCCTCATACTACAGGTAATCTTTTGTTTACATTGTTTTCTATACAGTGTTTGTTGATTTTTGTGTTACACTTGTTGCAATGCTGGGCACATAATCTGTACAGACATTGAAAATGTTTTGCACATGTGGTATCCCCATAATCAGGAGTAGTAGTATAATGTATTTTGGGGTATAATTCTTGGTATGTCCATGCTGTTTTATTTTTAGAAATATCTTATAGATTGACAACTTTGTGTTAAAAAAATACATTTTCATTTTCTTTCCACATTTTCTGAAAACTTGTGGCATTATGCCTCTTAGAAAATACATTGTGTTGTTTTCTTTCCAAAATTGGGTCATTTTGTTTATGTTTCTACTTCCCTGGTGCTCCAGGAGCTTCAAAAACGTGAACGGTTGTCAGGAAATTAGATGTATAATTTTTGCCCCTAGAACGCCTAAAGGTGCTTCTTGGATGTTGGGGCTCTCTATGTAGCCAGGCTGTGGAAAAGTGTCACACATGTGGTATCGCTATAATCAGGAGAGGTAGCTGAATGTATTTTGGGGTGTCATTTTTGGTATGTACATCCTGTGTGTGAGCAATATCTTATCAATGGACAACTTGTTTTTAAAAAAATACTTTTTTCATTTTCTTTCCACATTTTCTTAAAACTTGTGGAAAAAAAAGACATGTTCAAAAGACTCATTATGCCTCTCCAAAAATACCTTGGAGTGTTTGCTTTCCAAAATGGGGTACCAGATATGAAAAGATACTATAATTCTGTAATGTTGGCACAAATTTTTAATTGGACACATAATGCACTTGGGAAAAGTTGGGTAAAAATAGAAAATACACTAAGTGAGACACAATTGAGTAGAATAGTATGGCTACCACCCCAATATCGTGGATTGGTAAATAGCACAAGTACGTATACACGAAATGTATTAAAATATATGGGATGGAGTACATACACAAATGGGATGGGAATTTAAATCCATGTTAATGCTAATAGTGTCCACAAAGTTCTTCCTACCAGGTAATGAAAGTATCGCGGGGAGGTGGATAAAAAAGGAAGACGCACAATTAAGGGATATAATGAAAGGAGAGGAAATATATTCATTCACGGAACTGAAAAATAAGAAAGAGTTATTCACTAGATTTGATGTGGCATTATTTTCAGCTAAAACATTTTGTCGGGAAGCTCCTCAAACCCATAAGAACAAAGGATAAATGGAATCCATTTGAACACTTAATAAATACACATGGAGATGGGAAACATGGGACTTCTAGAGTATATAAAATTTTCACTAGACTATTAACGGACATGACTCCTCCATATATTGAGAAATGGGGAAAAGAATTAGGAGTAAAAATAGATGAGGAAAAACAAAAGAAAATATATAAATTAACACATGGGAATGTAAATATGAAGGATGTGGAAATGAACTATAAATTTTTGGCAAGGTGGTATATTACACCGAATATAGCACATAAACAATGTAGAGATAATTCACCTTTATGTTGGCGTGGATGTGGGGAAAGGGGCACAATGTTACACATATGGTGGGAATGTTCTAAAATTCAAGAGTATTGGGAGGGAATAATTTACCAGATTCAGAAGATAACTGAGATTAAAATTCCAAAAGATCCAGTGATATGTCTCTTCCATGGTACTAAGTTCTCAGTAGAAAAATACAAAAACGCTAATTATATTATATAAATGCAGCAAAAGGTTTAATACCCAAATTCTGGAAGGAACAAGAAGCACCAAAAATAAAAGACTGGATGGGAAAAGTGGATCAGATATATAGAATGGAGGAACTTTACCACGTAGATAAGGATAGAATTGAGATCTTCCGGAAGAGATGGGAAAAATGGGAGGATTTTAGAAGATCAAGTCAAAGTATAGTACCCTGAAATATAAAGACGAGGAGAAATAAACAAACTAGAAAATAAGTCAAAAGTAGAATAATATCAATGTACTGATTCATTTCTTAAGGCCCTTAAAATATCAGGACAGTACAAATATCCCTCAAATAACCCCTTTTTGGAAAGTAGGTGGTCTGAGGTATTTAGTAAGAGACATGGCTAGTTTTGTGAATTTTTTTGGAAAATGAAGAAATTAATTTTTTTTTTTAACAATTTTACATACTGTCGCCAGTGCAGTATAGGGTCATCATAGTGTGTCGGTAATAGGTGACAATGATTGGTGACAGTGTGAAAAAAAAAACATTTTTTAAATAATTTTTTATTCAATTTTACTTTTTTTTTTAACTGACTGGTGACAGTATGTTAAAAAAAAAAATAAACATTTTTGAAATAATTTTTCATGTAAGCTCTAACGAGCAGGGCCCTCTGATTCCTCTGATAACTATACTGTTTGCCCTCACACTGTAAAGCACTGCGCAAACTGTTGGCGCTCTATAAATCCTGTGTAATAATAATAATACTAATTCAATTTTAATTTTTTTTTTTTTCAATTTTTTTAAACTTTTTTTTTTACATGCTTTCACCAGAGCAGTTCGGCGTCTCCATAGTAAGAGATAAGATACATGTTCAGAGTGCCGAAGAGGTATCAGTCTCTATTAGAAGGTCAAATGATATGCAATCTATGATTTCTTTATATTTCAATATTTTTATTGAGAAACCGGCATATTATAACAGAGAACAAGATGGCAAACACAAAGAAAAAGAGGGGAGTCCACCCGCATGGTGGGACAAGATGTAGAATCAGAATCAAAACACTTATCGGTATATATATAAAAAAAAGAAATTATCAGACAATAGCATTACAATTCGCCCAAAAAGTGTCATAGCCATCAGGACATACTAGTTTCATAAATCAATAAACAATAATTAAACCAAAATGAACCAGAAGTGACAGAGAGAAGAAGAAACAAAAAATTTTTTCACCGAATAGAAAAGGAAAAAAAAGAGAGAAAAACAAAAAGTGAAAGAAAAAAAAAAAAAAAAAGAAGAGGGGGGGGGGGGGGTCAGCTGCCAAACACTCACGATACAGTGATATAATCAATCCAAGGCTCCCAAGTCCTCTCAAATCTGGGCACATCATCAGTGACAATACTTGTCAGTTTATCATTGACCATTAACCAGTTTAATTTTTGTTTCACTCTTTCCAGCGGGATCAAGGATTGTTTCCAACTTCTAGCTAAGGTGATGCGAGCTGCCAGTATTATATATAAAATTAATTTAATCGATTTTTTGGGAATATCAGAGGGTAGTATATTGAACAAGGCCACTTCCGGCGATCTACGGATATTAATTCCCGTCACTGAGAAAAGAAAATTAAACATGCAAATCCAGAATCTACTTACAACTGGACATTTCCACCAGACGTGGAACATGGTACCCTCTTGACCACAGCGTCGGAAACAGCCAGATGAAACAGAAGGATACATTATGGCTAGGCGAGCAGGAACCAAATACTAGCGAAGTAGCGTTTTGTAGTTAGATTCAACAAGATCAGTGTTAATCGAAATCTTTGACAGGGCATGAGCCGCAGCCAGCCAGGTATCTAAATCTAATGAGCTATTTAGATCCCGTTCCCAGAGAGTCATGTAAGATAATTTAGTGAGGGGATCAACCAACAAAGCATAAACAATGGACACGCGACCTCGCATCATCCCACTTGCCCCACAGGAGACCTCATGAGGAGCAAGCGCACAAGGTTATGTGAGTAGTCGAAGCTTGCTATCAATAAAAGAGTGAAGTTGATTATATTTCCCCTCGAGGCATCTCATAAGAAGTCACAAAATACTGAGGAGACCGAGGGCGAACCCCATCAAAATAATCCCCAATACGTAACAACCCCTTATTAATCCACCATTGGAACCTCGCAAAAGAGAGACCCGGGGCAACTATGATTTCTTTTAATGTTTGAGAACATTTTTTGTTTCAGATGATAATTGTTTTTGTTGCCTTTTCCGATCGTAAGTGGTCTTGGTCACTTGTTTTTTTATGTACTGATGCGGTGTGGAATTTGCTCCGGTTTCTGTGCGAATTCTGCACCACATCACAGTCGCATCCCTTTCATGCGAACCGCTGCGGGTGTGTATGTTAAGCTAACAGCACCCCGAAATCGGTCCACAAAACGCGGTGCAATGTGCAGAATCGGATTGCATATCTGTGAATACCCATGAGATCTGATTCTAGTGCGGACCAAAAAAAGGGTCCTGCACTTTTTTGTTGCGGAAGCAGTGCGATTTGAGCCATATGAAATGTACGGCTCCAATCGCAGCGCACAGAATTCGCATGTGATTTGCACAGGACTGCAGTGCAGTTTCTGTGCGAATCACATGCGATATACCGCACTGCACAAGTGTGAACCCGGGCTTAGTAAGATTTATTTCTACTGACACCAGATTTTGCTATATTTATTTTCTTTTTTGTATAGATATGTATATAATTATTTTTTTTGTATATTCTGTATATGGATTTTATGTTTAGTGATTGCAAGACTTTTATAAAAATTGGGTATGCTTAGTCACCCTCAAAAATTCTTCAGTCACCTTCATAGCGCCCTCATCAGTCCACAGTCCAATTTGCAATTTAATTTTTATATTTATTTCTATATATATAGCTGCTTACCCCAGTTGCCCTGGTAATCCGCGATAAGGCTCCATTCACAATTATGTGACTTGTCATGCGACTTTTGGGTCCAAAGTCGCATGACAAGTCACCACCCCTCATGTTTCCCAATGGGTACCATTCATATCTGTGCAAATTCAAGTTGCAGCGACTTCAAAGTAGTTCCTGCACTACTTTGGTCTGATTTTCATGCGACTTGAGGGTCATAGACCTCAATGTAAACCCTCCAAAGTCACATGAAAGTCGCACCTGAATGTTGTACAAGCGACGTGTGTGTGACTTTGTACAGCAGAAACAATTATCTTTAGTCAAAGCCAAAGTTGCACTTATATATTGGGGGGGGGCCTCTGATGTAATGGGGGACCTCTGATGTAATGGGGAGCTTCTAATGTAATGGAGGAACTGATGATGTGGTGGGGGGACACTGATATGATTGGAAAGACCTTGGTCATAATGAGGGGACACTGATATAAGGGGGGGGGACCTCTGATATGATAGGGAGCTTCTTATGTGATGGAGGGGCTGATGATGTATTGGGGGACACTGATGTAATTGGGGTGACCTTGGACACAATGGGGGGGCACTGATGTGAAAGGGAACCTGATGAGATGGAGGGCTTCTGATGTGATTGGGCACTAATGATGTTACAGTTTATCCTTGTGAAGGTGGGGTTTACGTGCAAAAGAAAGCACTCTGATGTAATGGGGTGCTTCTAATGTGATGGAGAAACTGATGATATGGGGGGGAAACGGATGTGATTGGGATTGCCTTGGTCATAATGGGGGGGGGCACTTATATAATGGGGGGACCACTGATGTAATGGGGGGACCGCTGATGTAATGGGGGGACCTCTGATGTGATGGGGGGTCCTCTGATGTAATGGGAAGCTTCTGATGTGATGGAGGGACTGATGATGTGGTGGGGGGACACTGATATGATTGTGATGATCTTGGTCATAATAGGGGGGAGCACTGATGTAATGGGGGGGACCTCTGATATGATGGAGAGCTTCCTATGTGATGGAGGGACTGATGATGTGGTGGGGGGACACTGATATGATTGGAATGACCTTGGTCATAATGGGGGGGCACTTATAAAATGGAGGGGACCTCTGATGTAATGGGGGGACCTCTGATATGATGGGGAGCTTCTTCTAATTTGATGAAGGAACTGCTGATGTTACAGTTTACCTTTGCAAAGGTGGTGTTTACGTGCAAATGAAAGTACCTTGATGTGATGGGGGACCTCTGATGTAATGGGGAGCTTATGATGTGATGGAGAGACTGATGATATGGTGGGGGGACACTGATGTCCTTGGGGTAACCCTGGAGATAATGGGATAATGGGGAGGTACTGATGAGATGGGGGGCTTCTGATGTGCTGTGGTGGCCTCTGAAATGATGGAACTTTTAATGTGATAGGGGGGACCTCTGATGTGATAGGAGGCTATTGATGTGATGGTGGGGTATGAGTGTTAGGCCCATTAGGTCCTTATAATGAAAGTCCTGACAGCAGTACAGTGCTTCACCTTTCCCAGTCTGGAAGGAACCAGCCAGAGCTGTGCATTACAAATGTAGGTTGCTGTGGAACAGACAGAAATCCAAAGTGTGAATGCCAATGCAGCAGGATGCTGAGAATATGGCAGCCTGAGGGACCAGCCAGAGGGACCACTCAGAGGTCTAAGCAATGGTGCTGTGTAGGAAAGCCCTAAAACCATTTTTTGTATTTGAAGTGATGGTGGGAACCTCTGTGTGTGAACTCCTGTAATGAACTTTATTTTCTTTACTTAAGAAAAGTGGACTAACCATATTTCTGAAACTATATTTCTGGTTTGGAGTGAACTCACTGGGAAGCGCTAGACTTGACCAATCCACCAGACATAACCATGATTTTAGGCCCAGGAACTGTGTATGCTCTGGGCTGAAGAGCCATAAAAAATGCATTGTGTACCAGGGAGACGCCCCTTAACAAGATGGAGATCCAATGCTAAAAACGGAGAAAAAGCACTTAGTGTGTAACAGGTGGTGTGTACCTGCAGAAGGAACAGATTCTGTGGCTGGAGGGTGCGTCTCCACCTATGTAAGTCCCATGGATGGCCAAGAGTGTGCTACTGTTTGCATCTGAGGTGGAATGGTGCCAACGCGTGCTGTCAGCAGTCACCCTGGCTATGGAGGAAGGTGGTCCAGCTCTCAATGCTGGGCAAGAACTGGTGTCTATCCATACCTTGCAGAAGCAAGATGTTGCCTCTGGCAACCCACATGCATGTGTGCCATGGTGAGAGACTGAGCAAAGGTGAGGATGGAATGTGGACGCCCATAGCAAAGCCTTTAAGACCAGTCATGCTGTCCAAGTGCTACAGATGGTGCCCATCAATGGTTGTGGCAAGTCTTAAGAGGCATCACAAAGAGTGGCTGCAGATGGTTTGGAAGAGTCAGCGGACTTCAGCTGGGAGAATTCTGTCTTAACAAGGAGAGAAGGTGCCTCAGCATCCAGTATATGGCCAGGTCTCTGGTGTAAAAAAGCCTGCTATCACACCTGGTAATGGTAGGGAAAAACCCTATTGAGCTTGTAGAGGATCTCGTCTCATCTCCCATTGATATAGGCAATATTCATACCACTGACAACAGATGAGGAATCAGTCCTGCCACTGTGTCCATGGGAGGAATAGTGAACCATCATTTGACAGACCTTAAATCTTGGAACACTATTCCTTCCACTGACAAACGATGGGGCACAATTCCTCTGCCAACTATGGGGCACTATTCCTCCCACTGACACCAATGATAGAACTAGTTCTCCTAACCAGACATTTACTGACTGAGGCATTTTCTACTCCTACTAGTCAGTCCTGCCCCCCAAAAATCTGAAGAACCATACATTGGCTCATTCAGTCGGTCTCCAAATGTGCCAAAACAGTTTTTTTTTTACATTAGTGACTCGGATCCTTTTATAATAAATTTCTGAATATCAAGAAGGTAGACCGTGCAACTTACTGTGTTTAGAAATTTTAAATGCTCATCTGTTATAAATTACTGATAACAATGTTTATCCTTTTTGAAAGGTAAACTTTAAAACTAATGTGTCATGTGTGGTTTTTTTTTCTTAGTATTTTTTAAATAAAAAAACCTTCAAAAGTGTTACACTTTCATGTGTAAAAATGGTGAAAAGATTTGCTGTAGCTTTGTATTAACATTACTAGACTACCATTCTGCTAGAGAAGACCTGTTTTTATCAGGGATGGGTCTGTATTGTTCTGTATTTACATTACATGGATTGTGAAGGACCACAGCTGATGTTCTCCAGCATGATGGTGGTTAGATAAGGCCTTTGTCTCAGGTTGGATGCTAATTATTCCTCCTAACCAGGGGTGGACTGACAACGCATGGGGCCCCCAGGAAATAGGGGATCTTGGGGCCCCCTGTCCTTGCCCAAACTCAAAAAAACCTATGAAAAATGGACAGCTCAAAAGGAGCTGCTGTACTATCTGTCAGCACAGCAATCTCCCCTGCTGTGCTGAGAGCACTGATTGGGAGCTGATTGGCAGACCTTTTACAGGTCATGCACCTGACAAGCTGACTGCCAGTTTGTCGGACCGGCTTCCATAGACAAGGGCTGAATGTCAGCTAATTTCTATTGAACCAGTCCATGCCGCTCAACATTTGGCCTGCGTACTAGGCTTTGGGAGAGTTTTAGAATACAAATAGTTGGTTGCTTGATTAAATTTAAAAAAAGAACCTAACAATTCTTTTCCTCTTTATCCTAGTAATTTAGCAACAATTCACACTTCCAGGTATGTAGCTCAAAGAGTAAAGTCTAGATGGTTCAAATCTCAGCCAGTCCCTGCTGAACCAGTCAAGATCTCAACCATGTATGGGCAGGCTGAATCAACCCAAGTTGATCAACTTTTGGTAGAACCAGCCTGTTGAGTTTTACAATTATTGCTGCTGGTTACTATAACTGCTAGTAATCTCTCTTCTCTGGGCAGGGATGGCTTCCTCAGCCAAGTGAACACAATAGCTCAGCATGAGAGATTCCCCTATGATGCTAACTGTTGATGGCGTAATGGAGTGTTTTTTTCCCACTGAAAAAAATCCATGGTTGTATTTGTAGGATATTTTACAATTTTATGGTGTTTTGTGATTTCTAATAAAGTTGTGTTTTCATATATCTTTTTGTCATGTATTTATTGGTAAAATTAATATCTGCACCACAATGGGTCTAGCCCTTCTCTACTCTATCCATTATTTTAGGAAAAAATGTGGGCTATACATATTACTTATTATTAAAATTGCCCTTCTGTTAACATTTAATTAAAAAAACATTAGCAAGGTCCCTGGATGTTTGGATTGGAATTGATTTTACTGTTTATTGAAGCTCTGTATTGTTGCCATTTCACTATAACATTACCATATCTGTACTGAAAATCAGATTCACAACCAGCTGGTCTGTATTGTTTACATCACATAGATTCTGAATGGCCACTCCTGACCCTATGGTAGGTGGTTAGGTGGGGCCATTGACTTTGGCTGGACTCTATTCAAGTCAACCTGACAAAGAGCTTACCTCCCAGCTGGAGATGAAACAATGCACTTGGACCTCTCCCAGGCCAGCCTGGAGCCATTTTTTTTCTGCAGAAAACTTTAAACATTGTAACACAAAGTTTTAAAGAATTGCCTATTTTTGTGTTTTTCATTGCATCAACAAGCTATAGTTTTCAAACATTACAGAATACATGATCCATGTTATAATTTTAGAAAACCTGTAATATTATATTTAAAAACCATACCGGCTATATATGCAAAAAACATTAATTTTAGCCTGTCATTGGCCTCCTTTTTTTTTTCTTTACACAAATGTATTAATTTAGACTGGGAAAAAAAGAAGTCTTAGGCCCCATTCACACTAGGATGTTGTTTTTGACCCTGTGATTTTTTTTCCCACGATTCAAAAATGTCCTAGTGTGAATGAGGCCTTAAGCTGGCCATACATGGATCAATATTTAGCCAGCAACATTGATCTTTGTTTTCCCCACTGTCAGAACATAATACCACAGCGGGAAGGATTCCCCTATCCACCTCCAATGTGTGAATAGGGGAATCAGCTCATTTCTTGTTTTAGTTCAAACCAAAACCCAAAAATGAATAATGTATGGCCAGTCTTGGTTTCTATGCTAGTGGTCTCAAATTGCAGTATATGGACCAGCATTTGCTCTTTAATAGCCTTGAACTGACCCTTGGGGCACAATCCCTTCCATTGGCCCTAAGGATGGAGCACAATTCCTCCCACTGACACCACTGATGGGGGTACTATTTTTCCCACTGATCCCAATGATGTAGCACAATTCCTCCCACTGATATAATTTATGGAACACTATTCCTCCCACTGTGCCTAACAATATTTATTTATTTATTTCAGGTACTTCTATAGCGCTGTCAATTTACACACATATATATTGAACATTCACATCAGTCCCTAACCCTCAAGGGGTGTACAATCTAAGGTCCCTAACTCACATTCATACATACACATATTAGGGCCAATTTAGACAGGATCCAATTAACCTACCAGCATGTCTTTGGAGTGTGCGAGGAAACCGGAGCACCCAGAGGAAACCCACGCAAGCACAGGGAGAACATGAAAACTCCATGCAGGAGGCGCCATGGTCCACTGTTAGAGCATAAATCCTCCCACTGATATTATTGAAGGGGCACTATTCCTCCAGCTGAAACCACTTATGGTGGTACTATTTCTCCCACTGAACCCAATGATGGAGCACAATTCCACCCACTGATATTATTTATAGGGCACCATTCCTCCCACTGAGCCCAAAGACAGAGCACAAATCCTCCTCATGACACCATTGATGGGGCACTATTCCTTCCACTGAGTCCAACAATAGAGCACAAATCCTCTTCATGACAGCATTGATGGGGCACAATTTCTCCCACTGATATTATTGATGGGACACTATATCTACCAATGAGTCCAAGACAAGACAAGACAAAACTTTATTTTGAAAGTAATTTAAATGCAATTCACACCTTCAGCCATGTACTAGAGTTTTAACAGACTTTTTGGCTGGGATTGAATAATGCTAATTAGAACACTTCTGAGAGGTAAATGGATATCCCCAAGGAAACTAAGGCTGGCCATACATTATACAATTTTCTTGAGAATTTTGCTTTAGATTTACCAAAAATCATATAATATGAGGTCAAAACTAAACATCACTTTCAATTATATCCAATTAGACAGGCCTTTGCACTACATAGTTGAAGGTAAATCTAAAGGAAATTGGGCAGAAATTGGACAGAAAAGTGTATAGATGAATTCTAGATGAATGAAAAAAAAGAAGACTCATCTATGGACAGCCAAAGAAAGCAAAAAATAGCCTGATATATGTTCTAACCATTTATTAAGATATATAAAAAATAGCTAAAGTTACAAATTAACTGAAATATGTTTCACCTTCCAACATTGCTTATAGGAGACCTTCTATATCGTGTGAAATAATTTACAATGGGAACATGGAAAATAACAACACAAACACTTCTTTCAGAAAGCAGAAAATTTTATTGGCAGCAGGATCAGCAAACAGTATTGATATGGAATGGAAGCATTTATAATAAATGGAAACAGTATTGTTCAAATACTAAAAAAAACTATAATATACATAATAAAGGAAACTATGGCCAACGTTCAATTTTCATAACCACGATAATGATGAAAGTGCCTCTACAGCCCAAAACTTTGTTTTTGTTAGTTTAGGATGGAGTGGAGAAAGGTTAAACATTGACTTTCATAGGTATTACATTGGTTAAAATTTATTTATAGCTAAAACTATTTTATTTGTTTTGGATGGAGATGCAACAGGAAGTGAGAGGAAATCTCTCCAAAGTGAGCAGAATTTCAAGCAGTTGTCACCAGAACAGGTGTCTGTATTGGAAGACTTACATTCATCTCTTTTTCTGGTGGCAACGTTAACATTTTTGGATTTCCCATCACCTCCGATCACCATCACCAAGACAAATAGGAAGGCAGAATCTATCTAGCTGAGATACAGAAAATGATACAATTTGACAAGGGTTCCAGTTCTTTCCTACTTTATCCAAAACTGGAAAAAAAAAAATCTTTGGTCTCTATATACACTTTAAATAAAGTCAATAATAAAAATTAGATGAATTATATTTAAATGCAAGTAAAAAAAATGTAACATTTGAACTCTATTATAGTAATTAATTTATAATTCTGATGGAGCTTTTTGGATAAACATAGAAAGCGGCATGGAGGGGCTCAGTGAAGGTGGCAGTGAAGGTGTGGAGGTGTCTGACGGGTTTACACAGCTGGTAGAAGGACAGACGGCCAGAGTCATATTCCAAATAAATCCCAACATTCTTTAGAAACGATTTGGAATCTATATTTATCAAAGAGTTGTTGTGCCTGAGTTGAAGATTTGAAGGTGTTTGACTCAGGCTCCAGGATTTCTCATTACAGCCAATAAATGATTCATTTCCCGCAATCTTCCGATCTATGCTCTCAGAGGCCACCCCTATCAGCCATTCCTCTGCCTCACTTACATCCACTTCCCAGTAATGTGTCCCTGAAGTAAAACTTTGGATACTCAATACTTGGCAACATTTAAACCTTTTAGGACCTTCAGGCCTGTTGACACCAAGGTCAGTATGAACAGCCCTCTTCCGTTTCTTTGATAGTATAATGTTATCATTAGCCGTATTTATGTCCAATAAAATGTCAGATTTCTCCAACTTTAAAAATTGTCTTTTTGCCACCAGATCGCTCAGTTTGTGAGCAAAGATGCAAAGTCCACTTTGCAGCATGTGTAAGATGGCTCCTTCAGATATACATCCAGCAGTTTTGACGTCATTGGTTGTGTCCCCCATCTGGGGAAGAATGTCCTCTCTGTTTGGTGCCTTTTTCAACACAGTTATTGGATCATCAATATCGCACAATTCTTTCATTTGATTGATTGTCTTGGACAGCTCATCCTTCTGTTGCTCCAACTGCTGGATCAGATAAGAGACCGAATGTGAGATCGCTTTATTTTGTCTGCAGTTTTCCTTTAGGACTCTCTTCTCAACATCCTCCAGCTTTTTCCTGATTTTTCTAAACATCTTCTTGAATCTCTTGACAACAGCAGTTATTTTTCCGTTCTCTGCTGTCCTATGATTTTCCAGATTCTGAATTCTCCTCTGGATCTCCTGTCTCTCAAAGTCTAATGCATTTGTAGAATCTCTTAATCTCTCCTTTATCTTCTCAGAGGCCTCGTTTAGAAGGTCCACCTGGTGTCCTTTGTGGTCTCCAGCCACCCAACAAGACACACAGATAGAGGTACTGTCCTCCGAGCAGTAATATTTTAGGAGCTCCTTGTGTGTGGAGCATTTTACGTCCCCAAATGACACAGTGGGTTCGGTTAACATGTGATGCGATGACTTACTGTGGTTGCGCAAGTGCTTAGCACAAAATGAGGCCTCACAGTGCAGACACGTTTTCAAAGCTGGTGTAGGAGAATTGCAGTACATACACAAAACCTCTATGTCCTCCTGGTGAGCAGATATGAAACACTCCATGATGTTACACAGCTTCTCCAGTGGATGGCGCTGTGTATATTGCTCTCTGCACTCCGGACAGGAATACTCTCCAAATGTTTCCTGGGAATCCAGCACAGTCACTATACAGTCCCAGCAGAAGTTATGGCCACATTTCAGAGATATGGGCTCCTTATAAAGGTTCAGGCAGATGGAGCAGTTTAGCTCCTCTCTCAGGTCAGCAGATGCCATTGAAGAGATGAAAATGTTCTTGTGAGAAGGACATTAACTGGTGATGGAATCTCAGCTCATGGGTCTTATACCTTGGGGTTGAAAGAGGTTCTTTGGAGGCCTTGTTATGCAAAGTGAGATCAGATGTCCTTGTAAAGTAAGACCCACCCTCCTCTAGTAACCCTTTATATGCTGAGGACAGATTGTCTTGTACTTTGTTAGCCATTGATCAATGCAGGAATTCTTGAATTTACAGTGATACCCTTGATTGAAGAACTTGAGAAATTAAAAATTCAAGTTTTGGGACTTCTTAGATCCCATCCAAAGGCTTTATACACTTCTGAAAATGGTTTTGTCTTTGTTTATATTAATTACAGTCTGAGGAGGGACCTAAGTGGTTCTGACTGATTGTATCTTTAATCATTTAGGTTGCCTAGTACAGACGATGAGAAATTCAGACAAACGATCGTCCATCTTTTTTGCATGCTAGTCTCATATTGAAAATGAGAGGGTTACCTTAGCCACACTGAAAGGTTTTACCCCCTTCATAACCGGTGCAATTTTTTTGCTAGTTAGCATTGTGCTATTTAAACTGGCAATTGCGCGGGCATGCAAAACTGTACACAAATTACATTTATATCTTTTTTTTACACACAAATAGAGCTTTAGTTTGGTGGTATCTCATCACCGGCGGGTTTTTTTTTTATTATATAAATGTGTAAAAGTGTGTATTGATTGGTTCGTGTGAAAGTTATAGAGTCTACATACTACGGTATACAAATTTGAAAATTGATCAATCCCGATGTAGTGATTCATTTCTTAAGGCCCTTAAAATATCAGGACAGTACAAATATCCCTCGAATAACCCCTTTTTGGAAAGTAGATGATCTGAGGTATTTAGTAAGAGGCATGGCGAGTTTTGTGAAATTGGTTGGAAAATGAAGAAATTTATTTTTTTTTTTAACTATTTTACATACTGTCACCGGTGCAGTATAGGGTCATCATAGGTGACAAAGACTGGTGACAATGTGAAAAAAAAACATTTTTATAATATTTTTTCATTCAATTTTACTTTTTTTTAACTGACTGGTGACAGTATGTTAAAAAAAAAATCTTATAAACATTTTTTAAATAATTTTTCATGTAAGCTCTAACAAGCAGGGCCCTCTGATTCCTCTGATAACTATACTGTTTGCCCTCACACTGTAAAGCACTGCGCAAACTGTTGGCGCTATATAAATCCTCTATAATAATAATAATAATAATAATAATAATAATAAATAATTTAATTTTTTTTACTTTTTTTAATTCTCTTTTTATCCAGCCCTTGGGCACTAGCCCTCCCATTGATATAAGGCAATATTCATACCACTGACAACAGATGAGGAATCATTCCTGCCACTGTGTCCATGGGAAGAATAGTGTCCCATTGTTAGTGGGAGGAATAGTGAACCATCATTTGACAGACCTAAATCTTGGAACACTATTCCTCCCACTGACAATGGAGCACAATTCCTCTGCCAACTATGGGGCACTATTCCTTCCACTGACACCACTGATAGAACTACTTCTCCTAACCAGACATTTACTGACTGAGGCATTTTCTACTCCCACTAGTCAGTCCTGCCCCCCAAAAATCTGAAGAACCATACACTGGCTCATTCAGTCGGTCTCCAAATGTTCCAAAACAGTTTGTTGTCGGTTTTTGTTGTTTTTCACATTAGTGACTCGGATCCTTTTACAATAAATCTCTAGATATCGAGAAGGTAGACAGTGCAACTTACTGAGTTTAGACATTTTAAATGCTCATCTGTTATAAATTACTGATAACAATGTTTATCCTTTTTGAAAGGTAAACTTTAAAACTAATGTGTCATGTGTGGATTTTTAAATAAAAAAAACCTTCAAAATTGATACACTTTCATGTGTAAAAATGTACACTCTGCATTGACATATTACTAGATTACCATTCTGCTAGGGAAGACCTGTTTTTTTTATCACTGGTAGGTCTGTATTGTCCTCTATTTACATTACAAGGATTGTGAAGGACCACAGCTGATCATCTCCAGCATGGTGGTGATTAGAGGAGGCCTTTGTCTCAGGTTGGATGCTCTTCAGTCCTAACTGAAAATTACAAAAGTACATTGGAACCCCCACATGCCAATCTGCTCTGAAAACTATCTTCTTGCCTTAAACCTAGTACACACTACTAGGGGTTTTTGTTCTACCCAGAGGGCTGAATGAAAACGGACAGCTCAAAAGGAGCTGCTGTACTATCTGTTAGCACAGCAATCTCCCCTGCTATGCTGAGAGTTCTGATTTGGAGCTGATTGGCAGACCTTTTGCAGGTCATGCCCCTGACCAGCTGATCGCTAGTATGTTGGACCGGCTTCCATAGACAAGAGCTGAATGTCAGCTAATTTCTATTGAACCAGTCCATGCCGCTCGACATTTGGCCTGTTTACTAGGCTTCAGGAGAGTTTTAAAATACATATAGTTCATGTTTTGTTTTTAATTTAATCAAGCATCCAACAATTCTTTTCCTCTTCATCCTAGTAATTTAGCAAGAATTCACACTTCCAGGTATGAAGCTTAAAGAGTAAAGTCATCTATAGACGGTTCAAATCTCAGCCAGTCCCTGCTGAACCAGTCAAGATTTAAACCATGTATGGGCATGCTGAATCAACCCAAGCTGATCAACTTTTGGTACAAATAGTTGGTTGCTTGATTAAATTAATAAAAAAACTAACAATTCTTTTCCTCCTTATCCTAGTAATTTAGCAACAATTCACACTTCCAGGTATGTAGCTCAAAGAGTAAAGTCTAGATGGTTCAAATCTCAGCCAGTCCCTGCTGAACCAGTCAAGATGTATGGGCAGGCTGAATCAACCTAAGTTGATCAACATTTGGTACAACCAGCCTGTTGAGTTTTACATGCAATTATTGCTACTGGTTATTATAGCTGCTAGTAATCTCTCTTCTCTGGGCAGGGATGGCTTCCTCAGCCATGAGAACACAATAGCTCAGCACGAGAGATTCCCCTATGATGCTGTTGATGGGGTAATGGAGTGATTTTCTTTTCTGTAAACAGTGGTTGCAGGAAAAAAAATTACACAATCTATGGGTGGCTTTATAACTGACCCAGTTTTCCTGGCCTGGATTGGATTATGTCCTTTGGAACAGGATGCTCACACCTTTCGTGGTTGATTAACAAGACTTCTGCTTTCCCATCTCAGAAAGGACTTTTTTTGTATGTAGGCAGAGGACATACCCCTTCCCATGCCCTAAATTACATAGACCACAAATTTTGTTTAAAAAAATAAAAATTGCCTATAGCAGGGGTGGGCAACTGTGGCCCTCCAGCTGTTGTGGAACTACAAGTCCCATGAGGTGTTACAAGCATGACTCCCAAAGGCAGAGGCACAATGGGACTTGTAGTTTACCAACAGCTGGAGGGCCACAGTTGCCCACCCCTGGCCTATACCCATTATAGTATTGATTTTTTTTTCCTTTGCCATAGATTTTCAAAGTAGTGAAAACAATAATATGGAGAATGGATGAACTTTAAAATTGTTTATTTTGGCCTGGGCTCTAGACCTCCTTTACAAAAAAAAAAAAAGAGGGAAGAGGGACAGAAGGATTTGGGTTTAAAATGGGGACAGTCCTCCTGTACAGGGCCCAAGCCTGCAGGGGGGCTCAGGCAGCTGGATGAATCGGATATGTGCAGGAAGGGTGAACGGGGAAATTACTGGAACCAATCCCCTGTATGGCTCTCTCTGCAGCAGCTGAAAACTGGGTTCTGCTCCTGGCTTGCTTTCAGTTGCTGCAAAGAGAAATATACAGGGGATCGGTTAATGTAATTTACCAGCCCCTTCGATTCCTAAATGAACATAATCTGTACTGCTCACTCGCTGTGTTCATTCATAATTGAAGCATAGTAAACTGTGGTATGTTTTGTGGGGGGGTGCTGTTAATTTGGCTGTAAGGGTCCCTGTGGTTTGGGGGGGCCCTGTCAGGTTGGCTGTAAGGGGCCCCGTGGTTTCTAACAGCAGCCCTGCATACAATTAGAAAAGCAACCACTAAAGTAACAGTTTTATGAACACAGCTCGTCTCCTTCTCTCTGTATTGATGCTGGATATGCTGGTGAACACCAGTGTACGGAGACAACTTAGGTGAACCTCAAATGTATATTTTATAAATTTTAGATTACATTTTGTCTAATGCGATTAATGAAAAAATTATTTTTGTTATGGGTGAAATTGTGTGAAAGTGGCAGGGAAGGATTGAAGAATGAAAAATACTAGGACGTCACGGGCCGCAATAAAGAGAAATAAAATTACTACCTTGATATTTAGACTTTGAAAAAAAATTATTGGGAAAAAAAAAAATATTTATTTTTGGCACATTTCATACTTTTCACAACATATTGATCCCCAAACCATTCCCTGTGGTTTGCCGAAGCACATTCATTTATTCAATTCTTTTCATAATTTGGTATGAAAGAATTTGGGCAATGTGCAAGACACCCTAGTTTATATCGGGGAACTCATGTTTTGTTTTTTGTATTAAAAGCGAGGATCTCCTATTTACATATTTTTGTAGTATTTGCATTTATTTTTTATATTTCCATGGTACATGTGTTCTGTTCGGTTGATTACATTATAAACATTATGTTTCTTGACCTGGGTCAAGTTTGCTAATGGCTCAGCTTGAGTTCTTGGATAGGTTGTATTATTCCATTGGGACTGGTGTACTGATTTTTTGTTTGTTTGGGGGGGTTGAATGTTTTAAGCATTTTTTTCTGTGGGTTGTATTCAGGGCTTTTTTTCTCAGCAAATAGGTGCAAGAACAACCCCCTTCTGAGTCACCCCTTGTTTCTGCTCTCCTGCCTACCTTCGAGCACCGTCCCCTGGTTCCTACCCTTACCCACCTCCCTGTACTGCTCCTTTTAGAGAATACAGAGCCAATTAACCTTTTGTATGGAATTTATTGGTTACAAGAAAAGCCATAAATAGATCCCCTGCAGCCAGCAACAATAGCCCCACTCCAGCAACAGTAGATTCCATCAGCAACAATGGACCCCTGTCACAAAATACCAGCAACAGTAGATTCCATCAGCAACAATGGACCCCCGCCACAATATACCAGCCCAACAGCAACAACAGATCTTTCCTCAACAGCAGATCCCTTCCAACAAGAATTGACCTCCCAGCAACAATAGATTCCTCCCCAGCAACAATAGGCCATCATGCAAAAATATATCCCCTCCAGTGACAATAGATCCCCCAGAAGCCAGCATCAATAGACCCTCCAGCACACCCCAGCACCACTTGCCTGTACATACATTCAGTGATAGAAGTGCAGGAACTGCGTTCCCACTGAAAAAAAGCCCTGGTTGTGTTTGTAGGATATTATACAATTTTTATGGTGTGATTTCTAATAAAGTTGCGTT
Source organism: Staurois parvus (assembly GCF_062004578.1). Classification (NCBI taxonomy): domain Eukaryota; kingdom Metazoa; phylum Chordata; class Amphibia; order Anura; family Ranidae; genus Staurois; species Staurois parvus. The sequence goes on along the minus strand of NW_028318228.1, from coordinate 7,474,510 downwards.
TTCATATATCTTTCTGTCATGTTTTTATTGGTAAAATAAATATCCGCACCACAATGGGTCTAGCCCTTCTCTACTCTATCCAATATTTTAGGAAAAAATGTGGGCTATTCATGTTACTTATTACCAAAATTGCCCTTCTGTTAACATTTAATTAAAAAAACATTAGCAAGGTCCCTGGATGTTTGGATTGGAAATTTTTTAACTGTTTATTGAAGCTCTGTATTGTTGCCATATCACTATAACATTACCATGTCTGTACTGAAAATCAGATTTACAACCAGCTGGTCTGTATTGTTTACATCACCTAGATTCTGAATGGCCACTCCTGACCCTATGGTAGGTGGTGAGGTGGGGCCATTGACTTTGGCTGGACTCTATTCAAGTCAACCTGACACAGAGCTTACCTCCCAGCTGGAGACTAAACAATGCACTTGGACCTCTCCCAAATCAGCCTGGAGCCATTTTTTTTCTGCAGAAAACTTTAAACATTGTAACACAAAGTTTTAAAGAATTGCTTATTTTTGTGTTTTTCATTGCATCAACAAGCTATATTTTTCAAACATTACAGAATACATGATCCATGTTATAATTTTAGAAAACCTGTAATATTATATTTGAAAACCATACTGGCTATATATGCAAAAACATTAATTTTAGCCTGTCATTGGCTTCCTTTTTTTTTTTTACACAAATGTATTAATTTAGACTGGGAAAAAAAGAAGTCTTAGGCCCCATTCACACTAGGATGTTGTTTTTGACTCTGCGATTTGTCCTCATGATTCAAAAATGTCCTAGTGTGAATGAGGCCTTAAGCTGGCCATACATGGATCAAAATTCAGCTGGTTCAGCAGGGACTGGCCGAATTTCAATCCATGTATGGGCAGGTTGGTTGTACACAACTGGATCTATCGATCGAGTTATGTACAACCAGGCTTTTGGGTTTTATTCTGAACAATCAGTGTTGCTGACTATATCCGGCAACATTGATCTTTGTTTTCCTCACTTTCAGAATACAATACTGCAGGAAGGATTCCCCCATCCACCTCCAATGTGTGAATGGTGGAATCAGCTAATTTTTTGTTTTCGTTCAGCCTAAAACCCAAAAATTAATAATCTATGGCCAGCCTTGGTTTCTATGCTAGTGGTCTCCAAATTGCAGTATATAGATCAGCATTTGCTCTTTAATTGCCTTGAACTGACCTTTGGGGCCCTAATGATGGAGCACAATTCCTCCCACTGACACCACTGATGGGGGTACTATTTTTCCCACTTATTCCAATGATGTAGCACAATTCCTCCCATTTATATAATTTATGGGGCACTATTCCTCCCACTGTGCCTAACGATAGAGCACACATCCTCCCACTGATATTATTGATGAGGGCACTATTCCTCCAGCTGAAACCACTGATGGTGGTACTATTTCTCCCATCGAACCCAATGATGGAGCACAATTCCGCCCACTGATATTATTTATAGGGCACCATTTTTCCCACTGAGCCCAAAGACAGAGCACAAATCCTCCCCATGACACCATTGATGGGGTACTATTTCTCCCACTGATATTATTGATAGGGCACTATTCCTCCCACTGAGTCCAATGATAGAGAACAAATCCTCCTCATGACACCATTGATGGGGCACTATTTCCCCCTCCAATATTTTTGATGGGGCACTATTTCTCCCACTGAGTCCAACAATAGAGCATAAATCCTTCTTATGACACCATTGATGGGGCACAATTTCTCCCACTGATACCATTGATGGGACACTATATCTACCGATGAGCCCATCCAAGCAGCACAATTCCTTCTACTGAACCTAATATGATAACCTAATGTGATAGGGCACAATCCCACTGACACCATTGATGTGGCACTATTCCTCCCACTCAGCCCAATGATGGAACACATCTCTTCCTAATGTCACCATTGATGGAGGGTACTGTTTCTCCCACTGAGCCCAAGGATGGGGCACAATTCCTCCTACCGACACCATTGATAGGGTGCTATTCCACTGAGACCAACAATGGGGCAAAATTACTCTCACTGACACAATTGATGGGGGCACTCTTCATCCCACTGAGCCCGATAATGGGGCACAATTTTCCCCACTGACACTAACCAACCCTGGCCAATATTTTACTCCCACACACCACTGAGCCGGGATTGTTTACTCCCACTGATAACCGGTGATGGGGCATTTGCTACTCTCGCTGTCCAAAGCCTAGTCCCTAAAGTCTGGAGAGTAATGAACTGATCCTCTGTTTAGAACGTTTAAAAACCCCTGTCATATACAGATTGTTTGTGTGTTGTTTAGCATTTTACAAATGTAATGCATTTTATAGGAAACCTGTAATGACAGAAATATAAATTCAGCCATAAGCATCCTTCTTAGCTTCAGCCTTAAGCTGGCAATAGAGGGATAGAAATTCGCCCGGTTCAGCAGGAACCGCCTGAATTTCAGTCCATCTATGGGCGGACTGGTTGTACTAAAGTCACTCTATAAATCGACTTCAGTACAACCAGCCTGTCAGGTTTTTTTTTTTTGCCCAATCACTACCGGAGGCTACAAGCCAATGGCAGTGATTATTATTTTTTGTACAAAAAATTCATGTTGACATATATTTTTACAAATATTTGTAAATGCATTCCAAAAATGTAGATTTGTATTTTTAAAGACATACAGTATATTTGAAATGTATTTTTAAAAATATTTTGTAATAAAAACGCATTTCAACATGCAGTATATATATATTTATTGAAATACATTTTTAAATTTATTGAATATGGCCAAATTTGTAGTATTTCAAATACATAGCAATATATTTGGGAAGAATATTTTTAAAATATATTTCAAATATATTTTTCTTCCATGTGGGGATACAACCTGTCACCAGATATAATTCTATCTGATTTTGAAAGTAATTTAAATGCAATTTACACCTTCAGCCATGTCCTAAAGTTTTAACATCATTACCTGCTCCAGACTTTTTGGCTGGGATTGAATAATGCTAATTAGAACAGGATGTTCACACTTTCTGAGAGGTAATTGTATATCCCCAAGGAAATGAAGGCTGGCCATACATTATACAATTTTCTTGAGATTTTTGGTTTAGATTTACCAAAAACCATATAACAGTGGTTCTCAACCTTTCTAACGCCGCGACCCCTTAATACAGTTCCTCATGTTGTGGTGACCCCCAACCATAAAATTATTTTCGTTGCTACTTCATAACTGTAATTTTGCAGTAGGAGGAATAGTGCCACGTCATTGGTGTCAGTGGGAGGAATAGTGCCCCGTCATTGGTATCAGTGGGAGGAATAGTGCCCCGTTATTGGTGTCAGTGGGAGGAATAGTGCCCCCTTCATTGGTGTCAGTGGGAGGAATAGTGCCCCGTCATTGGTGTCAGTGGGAGGAATAGTGCCCCGTCATTGGTTTCAGTGGGAGGAATAGTGCCCCGTCATTGGTGTCAGTGGGAGGAATAGTGCCCCGTCATTGGTGTCAGTGGGAGGAATAGTGCCCCGTCATTGGTATCAGTGGGAGGAATAGTGCCCCGTCATTGGTGTCAGTGGGAGGAATAGTGCCCCGTCATTGGTGTCAGTGGGAGGAATAGTGCCTCGTCATTGGTGTCAGTGGGAGGAATAGTGCCCCATCATTGGTATCAGTGGGAGGAATAGTGCCGCATCATTGGTGTCAGTGTGAGGAATAGTGTCCCATCATTGGTGTCAGTGGGAGGAATAGTGTCCCATCATTGGTATCAGTGGGAGGAATAGTGTCCCATCATTGGTATCAGTGGGAGGAATAGTGCCCCATCATTGGTGTCAGTGGGAGGAATAGTGCCCCATCATTGGTATCAGTGGGGGGGAATAGTGTCCCATCATTGGTATCAGTGGGAGGAATAGTGCCCCATCATTGGTGTCAGTGGGAGGAATAGTGCCCCATCATTGGTATCAGTGGGAGGAATAGTGCCCCATCATTGGTATCAGTGGGGGGGAATAGTGCCCCATCATTGGTGTCAGTGGGAGGAATAGTGCCCCATCATTGGTATCAGTGGGGGGGAATAGTGTCCCATCATTGGTATCAGTGGGAGGAATAGTGCCCCATCATTGGTATAAGTGGGAGGAGGAATAGTGCCCCATCCTTGGTGTCAGTGGGGGGAGGAATACTGCCCCATCCTTGGTGTCAGTGGGGGGAGGAATAGTGCCCCATCCTTGGTGTCAGTGGGGGGAGGAATAGTGCCCCATCCTTGGTGTCAGTGGGGGGAGGAATAGTGCCCCATCCTTGGTGTCAGTGGGGGGAGGAATAGTGCCCCATCCTTGGTGTCAGTGGGGGGAGGAATACTGCCCCATCCTTGGTGTCAGTGGGGGGAGGAATTGTGCCCCATCCTTGGTGTCAGTGGGGGGAGGAATTGTGCCCCATCGTTGGTGTCATTTGGGGGAGGAATCGTGCCTCATCGTTGGTGTCAGTGGGAGGAATAGTGTCCCATCGTTGGTGTCAGTGGGAGGAATAGTGCCCCATCATTGGTGTCAGTGGGAGGAATAGTGTCCCATCGTTGGTGTCAGTGGGAGGAATAGTGTCCCATCGTTGGTGTCAGTGGGAGGAATAGTGCCCCATCATTGGTATTAGTGACACCAATGATGGGGCACTATTCCCACTGACACCAATGATACTTACCTTGCAGACCCCTGCTCCAGCCTGGGCTCGCTCGCTCCCTCCCTCTCCCATGGTACCAACACTTACCTGTCAGATGTCTTCCTTCTCCGGCCACTCTCCTCCTCTTCACTCGCTCGATCTTCGCGGTGCCGCTCGGCTCCTCCTCTCCAAGCTCCACCTCTTTGCCGGTGATTGGCCGCCTGTGTGCCTCTCCTGAGCTACAGTGCCGGCGGCCAATCACAGGCGAGGATTGATCTCGAGGTGTGTCCAGATGACAGGGGCGGCATGTCACCCCGCCCACACCTGGAGACGGCGGTGGCGGCGGCGGCGAGGAGCGGTGTCTCGGTTCCTAAGACCATCCGAAATATGTGTTTTCCGATGGTCTTAGGCGACCCCTGTGGAAGCGTCGTTCGACCCCCAGGTTGAGAACCGCTGCTCTAGAGGGATATGCTTGGTTCCATTTTCATGTGTCAGATTTACAACCACTTTAAAGGAAACAATTTTTTTTCTTTTCCAAGAGTTGCTCTAAACTTATGGACAGCAGCCTGATAGAGGCAGATATTCCAATAGCATGAATGAACTAGTCAGTCCACTTCTGTTTTGCTATCCACCTATTGAACTCTTGCTTGTTTGTTTCAGCTACACTGAAGAGTGTGAATGCAATGGTAATCAGTTTTGCATATGTTACATTCCAGACATGTCTTTTAAAGTGAGCTCACTGGGATGATTTGTACCTATAAGTAAGCATACAATAAGGCATGCCTTATAAGTACAGTAAATGTCTCCTAAATGTGCACCATTTAGAAGGTATGTACTTTAGCAGCAGCAGATGACGCCACCAGTACATGTGCTCTGAACAAATGGCACGAGTATGCTGTTCCTTCAAAAAGCATGGGCTGGAGACGTAACCAGCTTCTGCTAAAGCTCTGTGATCGTGGCCGTGACTCCCGCACACATATGCTGGACTGACGACATCATGGCTCGGCCATTCATACAGCCGAAGCCCACAAACCCGGAAGGAAGAGTGGGTAAAAATGGAAGAGCCGTAAACTGTGAGAGCATGCCGCTGGAGGGCTTCGTTTTCAGGTAAGTCTCTCATAATGTGCTAGCATGCGGTACACATTATGACCTAAACTGCCCAAGAGCCCGGTTTCCCTTTTTCTTTTTTGGTGCTGTCACAGCATGAGGAAAGTACTGCCGATGAATGGCAAATGTCACAAAGGACATCTGCACTGATCATCAGGGCACTAATGATGCAGTGCCACCCATCAGTGCCCAGCAGTGCCACTCATCAGTGCTGCCCAGCAGTGCCACCCAGCAATTGCGCCCATCAATGCCCAGCAGTGTCTCCCAGCAGTGCAGCCAGTCAGTGCCATCAGTCAGTGCCGACAGTCAGTGCTGTCAGTCAATGTCACCAGTCAGCGCCACCCATCAATGCCACCTACCAGTGCTGCCTGTCAGTGCCCACCATTGCTGCATATTAGTGCCTCCACATCAATGCCCACCAGTGCCACCTCATCAGTGCCACCTATCAGTGCAGCCTATCGGTGCTTCCTATCTGTGCCACCTCATCAGTGCCCATCAGTGTTGCCTATCAGTGCAGCTTAATCAACGCACATCAGTGAAGGAATTACCTGTTTGCAACATTTTATAATAGAAACAAAAAAACTTTGTTTTTTCAAAGTTTTTGCTTTGTTTTTTGTTTATAATGCAAAAAATAAAACACCCAGCGGAGTTTAAATACCACCAAAATAAAGCTTTATTTATGTGAAAAAAATGCTAAAAATTTCATGAGTACAGTGTTGCACAACCACGCAATTGTCATTGAAAGTGCAACAGCACTGACAGCTGAAAATTGGCCTGGGCACAAAGGGGGTAAAAGTGCCCGGTAGGCAAGTGGTTAAGCTGAACTGAAAGTATGAAGAATCTTTTCTACTTTCTACCTACCAGTTGCAAGAGTGAGGATTAGTGGCTGAAAATAAAGATTAAAGAGCCTAGAAAAAAAAATGTAATCTGCATTTTGGAGGTTTTAGACTTTAACTGCATCAGCACTCTTTGTACACTTCCAGGGCTTTGACTATTAGATCTTGATAGAGTAGCTTAGGTTGATTTATGCAAAGATAATTGCTTTTTTTTGTCAGTTTGTTCAAATGTTGCTTTTTATGTCACAATAAAGACTGTTTCTTTCCATCATGCATGTAACACACTGCAAGGTCACCTGTGCTTGCAACTACTTCCATTTGTTTAGATGGGTCATAATAGCTCAGAGCAGTAGCTCTTTTGTACAGTTTTTCAATAAATCCAGTTTTCTCTTGATATAATATTTCCTCCCCCATCTGCCTCTTTCCCTGTTTTTTTGGTCAGGATCAATAGCACCACTATTAACCCATCCCTGCATGCCGGGGTCCTAGGACTCTGAACTATCCTTTCAGGCCCACATCCAATCCCTGTCCAAATCATGCCGCCTCAACCTCCGCAACATCTCCAGAATCGCAACATCTCCAGAATACGCCCCTTTTTAAGCAATGATACCACAAAGCTCCTAATTCACTCCCTGGTCACCTCTCACCTCTCTACTGCAACTCCCTCCCCTCTGGCTTACCTTTACATAGGCTATCCCCCCTCCAGTCCATCATGAATACTGCTGCCAGGCTCATCCACCTTACCGACTGTTCAGTGTCTGCTACCCCTCTCTGCCAATCCCTCCACTGGCCTCCATTCAGTGTCCTCCACCCCTCTCTGCCAATCCCTCCACTGGCCTCCATTTAGTGTCCTCCACCCCTCTCTGCCAATTCCTCCACTGGCCTCCATTCAATGTCCTCCACCCCTCTCTGCCAATCCCTCCACTGGCTTCCACTCGCCCCAATGAATAACATTCAAAATACTAACAACAACTTACAAAGCCATCAACAACTCTGCCCTCAGCTACATCACCAACCTGGTCTCAAAATATCAACCAAACCGTTCTCTTTGATCCTCCCAAGACCTTCTGCTCTCTAGTTCCCGTTTTACCTCCTCCCATTCTCGCCTCCAGGACTTCTCCAGAGCTTCTCCCATCCTATGGAACTCCCTACCCCAATCTATCCGGCTATCTGCTAATCTATCCACCTTTAGACCACCCCTATCCTGCTTCTACCTAGTAAAACGCCATTTATTTCCTCCATCAGCTCATTCCCCCACAGCTATTACCTTTTGTATCACTCAACCCTTTCTCCTAGATTGTAAGCTCTAATGAGCTGGGCTTTTTGTTTCCTCTTGTACCAAATTGTATTGCAACTGTAATGTAGATTCCACCTTCGCAATATCTCCAAAATACATTTGTTCCTAACCCCAGAAACTACAAAGCAACTCATTCACTCCCTTATTATATCACGACTTGACTACTGTAACTCCCTCCTTACAGGCCTACCTCATCACAGGCTATCCTCGCTTCAGTCTATCCTGAATTCTGCGGCCAGACTCATCCACCTTACCAACCGCTCCGTATCCGCCACCCCCCTCTGCCAATCCCTCCACTGGCTTCCGATTGCCCAACGGATAAAATTCAAATTGCTAACATTGACGTACAAAGCTGTCCATAACACTGCCCCAAACTACATCACCGATCTGATATCCATATACCACCCAAAACATTCTCTCCGCTCCTCACAAGACCTTCTACTTTCTAGTTCCCTGGTCTCCTCCTCCCATGCCCATCTCCAGGACTTCCCCAGGGCTTCCCCCATCCTCTGGAACTCACTACCCCAATCCATCAGACTGTCACCTACCCTGCTCACCTTTAGGCGCACCCTGAAAACCCATCTTTTCAGGGAAGCCTACCTCGCCCTCACCTAATTGCCGATCTCCTCCACTCTTCCTACCACTCCATCCCCCACAGCTATTTCCTCCTGTACCACTCTCCCCTCCCTCCTAGATTGTAAGCTCCAAGGAGCAGGGCCCTCGAACCCCTCGTGTATTGTACTGTATTGTTACTGTACTGTCTCGTGTACTGTCTCCCATTGTAATGTACAGCACTGAGCAAACTGTTGGCTCTATATAAATACTGTATAATAATAATAATAATGTCTACCCTCATTTTGTAAAGTGCTGTTCAAACTGTTGGCACTATATAAATCCTGTATTATAATAATAATAATAATATAATAATATAGTTGTGGAATGTATTATTAAGAAGCCAGTGGTGTTGTCAGAGACATGTCATGGGAAATATATTGCACGTAGTGATTAGCACATTTATTAAAGCATATCTAAGTCATATATATATATAATGGATTATTGTCTGTATAATTTAATAATCAAATCACAGTGGCTAAATGGTTAGCACTTCCACCTGGCAGTACTAGGGTCATTGGTTCAAATTCCAGCCACGGCACCACCTGCCTGGAGTTTGCATGTTCTCCCTGTGCCTGCGTGGGTTTCCTCCAAGTACTCCAGTTTCCTCCCACACTCCAAAGACATGCTGGTAGGTTAATTGGATCCTGTCTAAATTGTCCCTAGTATGTGTATGTATGAATGTAAGTTAGGGACCTTAGATTGTACACCCCTTGAGGGTTAGGGACTGATGTGAATGTACAATATATGTGTAAAGCGCTGTGTAAATTGACGGCACTATATACAGTGGGGATCAAAAGTTTGGGCACCCCAGCTAAAAATTTGTATTAATGTGCATAAAGAAGCCAAGGAAAGATGGAAAAATCTCCAAAAGGCATTAAATTACAGATTAGACATTCTTATAATATGTCAACAAAAGTTAGATTTTATTTCCATCATTTACACTTTCAAAATAACAGAAAACAAAAAAATGGCGTCTGCAAAAGTTTGGGCACCCTGCAGAATTTATAGCATGCACTGCCCCCTTTGCAAAGCTGAGACCTGCCAGTGTCATGGATTGTTCTCAATCATCGTCTGGGAAGACCAGGTGATGTCAATCTCAAAGGTTTTAAATGCCCAGACTCATCTGACCTTGCCCCAACAATCAGCATCATGGGTTCTTCTAAGCAGTTGTCTAGAAAACTGAAACTGAAAATAGTTGACGCTCACAAAGCTGGAGAAGGCTATAAGAAGATAGCAAAGCGTTTTCGGATGTCAATATCCTCTGTTCGGAATGTAATTAAGAAATGGCAGTCATCAGGAACAGTGGAAGTTAAAGCAAGATCTGGAAGACCAAGAAAAATATCAGACAGAACAGCTCGCAGGATTGTGAGAAAAACAATTCAAAACCCACGTTTGACTGCACGATCCCTCCAGAAAGATCTGGCAGACACTGGAGTTGTGGTACACTATTCCACTATAAAGAGATACTTGTACAAATATGGTCTTCATGGAAGAGTCATCAGAAGAAAACCTCTTCTATGTCCTCACCACAAAAATTATCGTTTCAACTTTGCAAATGAACATATAGACAAGCCTGATGCATTTTGGAAACAAGTTCTGTGGACCGATGAGGTTAAAATTGAACTTTTTGGCCGGAATGAGCAAAGGTACGTTTGGAGAAGAAGGGGCACAGAATTTAATGAAAAGAACTTCTGTCCAACTGTTAAGCATGGGGTTGGATCAATCATGCTTTGGGGTTGTGTTGCAGCCAGTGGCACAGGGAACATCTCACGACTAGAAGGAAAAATGGATTCAATAAAATTTCAGCAAATTTTGGATGGTAACTTGATGCCATCTGTGAAAAAGAACTGGAAGACTTTTGTAAGGAAGAATGGGCAAAGATACCTCAAACAAGAATTGAAAGACTTTTGGCTGGCTACAAAAAGCGTTTACAAGCTGTGATACTTGCCAAAGGGGGCAGTACAAAATATTAACTCTGCAGGGTGCCCAAACTTTTGCAGACGCCATTTTTTTGTTTTCTGTTATTTTGAAAGTGTAAATGATGGAAATAAAATCTAACTTTTGTTGACATATTATAAGAATGTCTAATCTGTAATTTGATGCCTTTTGGAGATTTTTCCATCTTTCCTTGGCTTCTTTATGCACATTTAATACAAATAGCTGGGGTGCCCAAACTTTCGATCCCCACTGTAAGTACCTGAAATAAATAAATTATGCCCTCTTTGTGCTGTGTTAAGCACATAATCCAAATTGTAGTAGCTTTGTTCTCACACAGTCATTAGGATGTCATTTCTTTTCACAAAGCACTGGATTTTTCCGTTTTCCATGATGTACACGATGTTGACTCTTGTGGTCCTAAATTTGACAAAATATTCTGTTCCTTTCTGGTCAAAATAGCTGTGATAATGTTATCGTCTATTACACTGATGCCTTTTGTGTGTCTAAATATGTTTTTGGGGAAAGCACTTCACAGGATGATTTGATTAAACCTGGAAGATCAAATTGTATTATCCATATGGTATATTAAAAGTACACAGTTGTGACTCATTTACTCTTCATCTAGATTGATCGTCCAGTAGCCATAATTCTCATCCAAGATGGTAAAATATAAATTTTCTCCCCATATGGCTTGTACATCCTTAGGTGTAGGTATAAAGATATGCTGCTGTTTAATTGCTTTGCTTACCCTCTGGGATCCAGAAAGAGATTTCTATTTTTAATGATCAAAAGACTGTTTACCTGCGATGTGAAAAGCTGCAGGACTAGAAAATTACTTAGAACCCCCAAACTCTGTATATTTTTATAAGCAGAGGCCCTAGATAATAAAATGGTGGGTTTTGCAAGTTTTTATGTCACACGGTATTTGCACAGCGGTTTTTCATTTGCAATTTTTTTGGGAAAAAATATACTTTAATGAATTGTAATGCACATATATAAAAGACAATGTTATACCAAGTAAACAGATACCCAACATGTTACACTTACAATTGTGCATGTTTGTGGAATGGCGCTAAACTACTGTATTTAAAAATCTCTATAGGTGATGCTTTAAAAGCCTTTACATGTTACAAGTTTAGAGTTGCATAGGAGATCTAGTGCTAAAATGGCTTAGTGTTTAGCATTTCTGCCTGGCAGTACTAGGGTCATTGGTTTGAATCCCAACCACGGAACCACCTGCCTGGAGTTTGCACGTTCTCCCTATGCCTGCGTGGGTTTCCTCTGGGTACTCTGGTTTCCTCCCATGCACCAAAGACATGCTGGTAGTTTAATTGGATCCTCTCTAAATTGTCCTAGTATGTGTACGTATGAATGTGAGTTAGGGACCTTAGATTGTACACCCCTTGAGGGTTAGGGACAGATGTGAATGTTCAATATATATGTAAAGCGCTGTGTAAATTGACAGCGCTATATAAGTACCTGAAATAAATAAAATAATTGCTCTGACATTTGCAGCAATACCTCACATGTGTAGTGTAAGCGCAGTTTACGTATGCCTGTGGGCATGGAGCAATGGGGGCACTTTAATACGTTTTTTTTATTTAATTTTTTTAATTATTTTTAAGGTGTCTTTCATTTTTTATTTGAACACTTTTGTTGCTGTCACAAAGAATATAAACATGCCTTGTGATAACAATAAGTGGCAGGTACTCTTTATGGGGAAATCTGGGAACTATTAGACCCCAGATGTCTCCTCTGCCCGTAACCCCTTCCCGCCACTGCCTCCTGGCCCTTTTAAATGTCCGGAGGCAGGCACTTGGGTCATGTGAGCGCTGTGATTGGCTGTGATCGGAAAGCTCCTGACTGCTAGTATGCACAGAGAGTTGTTTACATAGGGCCACATATATGTGGCCTCTTGGTGGTAATGCTCACCCTCTGAGAGGCCGCATTTATGCGCCACGTCGGCAGGAAGAGTTTAAAAGCATCTGATCACACGAAGATCGGTGTGATCAGTTGCTTTCCCAATTTAAAAATGGTGCTGTTTACATTCGGCGAAATCAGAAATTATAAAACACTCATCACTTCTGGTTTCCTATACCATCACTTTATTTAATTGACAGCAACAGGAGCCAATGGCTCCTGCTGCTCTCACTGAGTCCAGTGAGGAGGGAGAGAGAGCAGCAACGCTGCTCATGGCCACAGTGCTGAATTGGGTTCAGACTCAGGTAGTCTTGGGAGTCTGGGGGAGTAAAGCTGACAATAGAAGGTGTTTTACCCTAATGCAGAGAATGCATTGGGGAAAATAACCTTCAACCTTTACAACCACTTTAAAGTCTCACACTATTTTTCTCTTTAACTACTTCCCGTCCGGCCCATGTATATAAACAGCCGGAAGGGAGCAGTGCAGGAGCGGGTGGCCATTTATAAATGTCCTCCCACTTCCCGGCTTGTGCGCACTCCCTAGGAGCGCGCGGCACAGGACACAGCAGAACACCGATCGCTGTGTGAGGTCCCGATCATGTGATCAATGATTGGCCAATCAGTGATCACATGAATAGTGGTAAGCAAGATGTCACTTCCTGACGTCATTGCTTACTACGCGTGAAATCTGTGAATGATCACAGAGGTCACATGGTGCAAGGCTATTCACAACAGCCTTGTACCATGTGACAAACTGTGACCAATCACAGTTCTCACAGTATTTCTCAATGGCTGCAGAAATGCAGCCAGAGAGGATAAATGATTGCTTTTACAGCCTTTATGGGTGTAAAAGCAATCAGTGTAAGATGAAAAAAAATTTTCATCACCCCCTACAAGTAGTACTGTGTCACTATGGTGACACTGTACTGCTAGGGTGACAGTATGTTAAAAAAAACAAATAATAACATAAAAATGTAAAACAAATTTGAAAAATTATCATTTTTGGTTGTAAACTAATTTGGGATAGCTGAATACATTTTGGCCAAGATTTATCAAGAAAGATTATTTATTTGCAAACTTTTATAAGAAAAACACTTTTTTTTTCAAAATGTTTGGAATTTTTCATTTATATAGTAAAAAAATAAAAAAGCCAGTGGTGAATAAATACCTTCAAAATAAAGTTTTATCTGTCTCAAAAAATGCTAAAAATTCATATGGGTACAGTGTTGCATGACCGCGCAATTGTCATTCAAAGCGTGATAGCACTGAATGCTGAAAATTGGCCTGGACAGGAAGGGGGTGAAAGTGTCCGGACTTGAAGTGGTTAAAGAATATAATCACTTGTATCTGATTTTGAACTGGAAATGCCTTTAACCTCCTCCCGCCCGCCATATTGGCGATCGGCGGTGCGCTGTGTCCCATCGATCCACGGAAAGAGCCGAAGATGTTGGCTCAGTCATGTGATCAGCTGTGTCCAATCACAGCTGATCACATTTAAACAGGGAAATGCCGGTTATCGGCATTTCTTTCCCCACGAGCTGTCACACTGACAGAGGAGAGGAGAGACGGTAATCGGCATTCCTCGGAGGGGACATGTACACAGATCATCAGAGCACTGATGATCAGTGTGCCCTGATGATCTGTGTAGCCCCAGCAATGTCACCTGTCAGTGTCCATCAGTGCCAGCTCTCAGTGCTCATCCATGCCACCTGCCAGTGCCCATCAGTGCCACATTTCAGTGCCCATCAGTGCCACAACAATGCCACATATCAGTGCCCATCTGAGCTGCCTTTCAGTGTCACCCATCAGTGCCAGTCAGTGCCACCTATCGATGCTGGCAATGAGTGCCACCTATCAGTGCCAGTCAGTGCCGCCCATCAGTGTGCATCAGTGCCACCTATCAGTGCCTGTCAGTGCTGCCTAACAGTGCCAATCAGTGCCACCTAACAGTGCCAGTCAGTGCCACCTAACAGTGCCATATATGAGTGCTGCCTTTCAGTGCCCATCAGTGATACCTGTAAATGTCCATCAGTGCCACCTACCAGTGCCTCCTCATCAGTGCCCATCAGTGCCACCTATCAGTGCCCATCAGTGCAGCCTATCAGTGCCCATCAGTGCAGCCTCATTAGCGCACATCAGTGAAAATTTTCAGTGGTTTTTGGTTTATTTAAGAAAAAATAAAAAACCCAGAGGTGATTAAATGCCACCAAAATAAAGCTCTGTCACAAAAAAATGATACAAATTTCATATGGGTACAGTGTTGCATGACCGCACAATTGTCATTCAAAGTGCAACAGCGCTGAAAACTGGAAATTGGCCTGGGCAGGAAGGGGGTATAAGTGCCCTGTAGGCGAGTGGTTAAAGTGTAAGTTCATCTTCCCACAAAAAGTGACGCTAACACCCTACACCATTCCCTACCCAGTCTCTGATGACTCAAAGCGATTCCAATTGGTCAAAGGATAGCTCTTATCCATCCCAGGAGCCCTGAGGGAGGAAGGGGAGAAGAGCGGGGATTTCAAATCCCTGGACTGTTGCACCTTCTACATGGGCAAAGACAACTAATCATCCACAGTGATAATTGCTGTGGGCCTGGGGGTGGGGTGGGTAAAGTGTAGAGCAAGGGTGTCAAACTGGCAGCCCTCCACCTGATGCAAAACTACAAGTCCCATCATGCCTCCTCCTTTGGAGTCACGCTTGTAAATGTCAATCTTGCAATGCCTAATGGGATTTGTAGTTTGGCAACAGCTGGAGGGCAGCCAGTTTAATACCCGTGGTGTAGTATATTAACCTTTTCATTTTTTATGAAAAAGTAAAAACTTACATTTTAAGTACATTTAATAGGTGAATTTGGCTTTCTGCCCATCAATTTTAGCGCACTATGCTGGCATAACTGAGTAACAGCCCCACTCCTCATCATAGGTGAACTCACGCACATTTGCATAGAGATAGACAGGGGGTATGTATGGCCAAGTTCATTAGAGTGAAGCGGATGCTTAGACAAACGCGGAACAGCTAGGTCAAACTCTGGTGACTACTGGGCTACTCATTCATGAAGACACACCAGGGGGAATTCATAAAGGATGTCCTAGACAGGCCAATGCACCAAAATTTATGGTGCTTGCTCAAGCTTCATGTACCTGTAAGAGAAAAGTACATTCATGTGTTAGAGCCTGGCACCGAGGTTGAAGTGTCCATACTGGATATTCCTTTCTCAACGAACTTCCTCCCAATCATTGAGTCCGAAACAGGCAGGTGCATGGTCAAAGAGTTTTGTAGTGGGATAGGAGGAGCCTACTGAGAAGCTAGTTCCCCATCAGGTCCACTTTGCTATTGATAGACAGTGCACGGCAGTGGGCAGATTCATAGCTGCTGTTCAGTCCAATAGTGGCTTTTAAGTCTGCTCACTGCCATTCACTCTCAGTCAAAAGTAAGGTGGACCTGATGAGGAACTAGTCTCTCAGTTCTCCATTGGGTCCATCTCCCTGTAACTCCATTCATTTCCCAAATTTGGGCATTGCCATATTTGGGTTATGACATCACCAGTGTTCTTAGACCCTTTGCATGCAGCTTTGGGCCAGGGAAACTCCCAACTGACAGCTAAATGGGGCTGAGGATAGAGTCCACAATCATGACAGCTTCCCAACACAGACATGGCCAACTCTGAGCACTGGCATATGCCAGCTGAGAGCCGGTCTTAATTGCTGCCAGTTTTCTAATCTGCAATCTGGCGGTAGTTCTTTAAGAATCTTTCACAGCCATATAAACAGTTTTTTAACCACTTCAAGTCCGGACACTTTCACCCACTTCCATTCCAGGCCAATTTTCAGCTTTATTTTGGTGGTATTTATTCACCACTGGGATTTTTATTTTTTTGCTATATAAATGAAAAAGTCCAAACATTTTGAAAAAAAGTGTTTTTCCTATAAAAGTTTGCAAATAAATAATCTTTCTTCATAAACCTTGGCCAAAATGTATTCATCTATCTTTTTAGTAAAAAAAAATAACCCAAATTAGTTTATAACCAAAAATTATAATTTAAAAAAAATATTTTTACATTTTTATTTTATTTTTATATTATTATTTATGTTTTTTTATTTTTTTTTTAACATACTGTCACCCTATCAGTACAGTGTCACCATAGTGACAGTGTACTACTTGTAGGGGTGATAAAGATTTTTTTTTTCTTTTTTTACACTGATTGCTTTTACACCCATAAAGGCTGTAAATGCAATCACTTCTCCTTCTATTCCTGCTGCCATTGACAAATACTGTGAGAGCTGTGATTGGTCACAGCTTGTCACATGGTACAAGGCTGTTGTGAATAGTTTTGTGCCATGTGACAGATTTCACACGTAGTAAGCAATGATGTCAGGAAGTGACATCTTGCTTACCACTATTCATGTGATCACTGATTGGCCAATCAGTGATCACATGACCGGTACCTCACATAGAAGCCCTGTACAGTGATCTGTGTTCCGCTGTAGGACACAGCGGGCACCAACCGCGATGCTGCACGCTCCCAGGGAGCGCGCGCAGGCAATGGATGAGGGGGGACATTTAGAAACATGCACCCGTATCGACAGCGCTCCTGTCTGGCCGTTTATCGACATGGGCTGGACAGGAAGAGGTTAAAGTGGTGGAAGTTAGAACTACCTGGATTTAGTGCAAATGTTGGTAATGTTATTGAAACTAGTGCAAATGCTTGCCTGAACTGAGTGCAGGTTGTTCTAAAGGAAACTATTTCCAGAAAATGAATGCTTTATTAAATTCCCCCCACTGTGTAGCTGCAGCCAGCTGATCGAGAACACTTTTCAAACAAGTAGGTTATATGATTGTCAATGTCATAGTTCACATCAGTGCTTGCAGTTCCAGATGCATAAAAAAAGTTTTTCTTGCATAGAACTGTATTGGAATGTGGAAAAACGCATCAAATGCGCACCTGAACGCACTGGAATTCACCAAAAATGAGCTGGAATGCACATGTCCCTATTTAAATTGAGGAAAAAGAAGGGAAAAAATGAACTGGAATGCATCAAAAATACATCAGAATGCGTCAAAAACACATAAAAAAAGCACCATAAAGCATCAAAAACACACCAGAACAAGCCAAAAACGCACTGGAATGCGTCAAAAACACGCATACAGAAACGCATCTGGAACGCATCTGGACTGTATTTGTATAGCGTGAAACAGCCCTAAAGGTGGGAATACACGATTAGAAAATTGACCAATTGGTCATCCGAAGACCGAGAGGTGTTCGTTGGTTGGTTGCAAACATGGCCCACATTAACCAATCTAAAAAAATCATTTGTCTGGCAATACGTAGTGTTGACGCCTTCCGTACAAGTGGAAGTGATGCGGTGTGCGTGTGACCTTGTAGCCGCGCCCTTCTGGCCAGAACGCGCGATATACACAACAATTACCAGCAATGAGTATAATACAGTTTATTACATGACCTATATACATAAATAGTGATACATAAAATATAATCTGCAGAATTCTGGTTTCATTATCTCATTAGGCCAATCTACTTTTAACATTTGGATTTTTCGTTCGTGTTTACGAAGATTCCTTGGACATAAACATCCGGGTCATCTTCTGTTTCCGCTCATGCGTGATAGCGCTTGATAGATTTTTTTCATACGATCGCCATACCCCCGCATAGAAAATCGGTCGTTCGTATGTGAATCAACAACATTTTTCACTGTTGTTCAACCAGATTTTTTAATTCACAATATCGTTATCGGTTAAAACATCCTGCTCATCAACAATGAGAAAATCGTTCGATCAGTGTTCTGTGAAATTTTTCGTATCGTGTGTATGGGGCATTAATGTTATAGCTTCCGATTTAAAAGAGTAACTTTTTTTCTAACTTTGGAGTTTTGGATAGAATGGGGAAGAATAAGAACACCTGTTGGTTGTTTACTGGTATGGTTAGGGAGACCTACCCTCTCTTCCTGTCCTGCTAACAAACGTTTCATCAGACAGGAAGTGAGGGGAAATTTGCAACAGGGTCATAGACAGAAAACATCTGATAGGGGATTTAGCCATTGGAGAGTTACCCTAATTTCCTGTCTAGTAGAAAGATAACAGCAAGATTAGAAGTATGTATGTAAGCAGGTTGAAATGCTGCTTAGTAGATAGCTACTGCTACAGCTGGCAGGGAAACCTATTTCCCGCACTTTCTACTGAGCTCTGCCTCCCTCCCTGTGTTGATATAAAAGCGGGAGGGCTGTGCTGGGTCACACAGACTGCATGGGAAAGAAGATACAGGCAAGAAACAACATGTAATCTCCAGCTGCTTACAAAGAAGAAAGGGAGAACTGCTGCCACCCCCACCATGTTGGGGGATTTCTGAGACCTGCAGTCCCCCCTGAAGGACACCATTACTGGAGATCTGCTACTGTGGACTCTGCTTTGTATGGACTCTTGCCTGTGCAGGTATGCTGGACCAGCCACAAACTTGAATTAGGGACTAGATTAGGGAAAGACTGTTGCTCTGTTGGCTGTAATGCTGAAATTTTGGTGGCCAAAACATTTCGGCTGAAAACACCCCTTTTGGCCATTGGCCAAAATGAAAAAAAGCACAGGTGCCAAAAGAAACTCGCTCCTCGCTGCTGCCCGCCCGCCGTTGCTGCTACCCCTCGCCGCTGCCGCCACCAGCCACCACTTAGTAGTTCTCAGCCTTACCTGAGAAACCATCGAATGATCCTGGCACTGGGCATAGAGATGAGTGAAGTAAAGATGGCCTCCACTTGTCTCTATGCCCTTGGAGGATTGGAGTGATGTCACTTCCTGTTCTGGCCATTTTTCTTTTTTTTTCTTTTTTTTTCTTTTTTTTTTTTAAGCACTAGATCAATGTTTTTTTTTTTATCCAATGCTTTACATTGCAGAGGAGAGATGTGGGGTCTTATTGACCCCATATCTCCCCATAAAGAGAACCTGTCACTAATTATTCCTATCACAAGGGATGCATGCATTTCTTGTGATAAGAATAAAAGTGATTAAAACATTGTTTAAAGGGACAGAGCAAAAAAAACATTAAATAAATGTAAAAAAAAAAGTTTAAAGTGCCCCCGTCCCCCCGTGCTTGCACGTAGTGGTGAACTCATACATAGGCCATGCCCACATATGTAAATGGTGTTCAAACCACAAACATGAGGTATCGCCACGAACGTCAGAGCAAGAGCAATAATTCTCGCACTAGACCTCCTCTGTAACTATACACTGCTAACCTGTAGACGTTTTTAAAGCATCACCCATGGAGATTTTTAAGTACCGCAGTTTCATACCATTCCACAAACGTGCGCAATTTTAAAGCGTGACATGTTGGGTATCTATTTACTCGCCGTAACATCCTCTTTCATATTTTATATATGAATGGGATCAGGGTGGATTTGATTTAAATCAAACTGATTTAAATCACGATTTAAATCACGATTAAAATCACTAGTCAGTAAGGCTTGATTTAAATCCTAGTTTTCTACATAAAGACTAATTCTTGCTGGTATAACTTTAATATGCAAGTAGATGAAGATTTTTAGAATACCAACTTTTCATATTAGTTTTTTTATCCCCAGTTTAATAGGTTAATCATTCATATTTGGACAACTTTTCTGTTGTACTTAGGGAGGAGAAAAATAATCATTCCCTTAATAATAACAATTTAAATAGATTTATTCATCTGAAACAATAACATTCCAGCATATGTGATTTGCTTAAACATCCATGTTTGTTAACTAATTTGGCTAAACAAAATATATATATTTTAAGAAACTTAGACTGTCAGCCCCTTCCTCCTCACACTTAGTTTCACTTTCTTCTTGTACAGATCTATTCCACTCCAAACAATCAGAAAAATATTGTTTCTATTCTATTCACTGAACTTCTTGAAACTTAGCACTGAAGGGGTTGATTCTGTATTCATAGGTTTGTAGAAGTTAGGATGAAGGTCTTTTTCTTAACTCTGTTCATGTTATAACATTTTTGCTGTGAAGAAGAGGCATGTGATCTCCGCTGAGTCAAATTCAGTTTTGAGAACTGCAAAAGTAAACCGAGCATCTGTGATAATATCTTGTAGGCAGAGAAACTGCCCAATAATCTTACAAAAACCTCTGGAAGAGCATGACATTGTGAATGGATTCATGGAATTTATTTACCAAAAAAATTAAACATATATAGTCTTATTTTACATAATTAAAAATCTTTATTTCATGATGGAATAACCTTTGGATGGTAATATATTTTCCTCAAAAAGCATTTTATTTTAAAAAAATCCGATTTAAATCAAATAAATCCGATTTAAATCAAAAAAATCTGATTTAAATAAAAAAAATCTGATTTTTAAAAAAAAATCATTGATTTTTATCCACCCTGAATGGGATATATATTGATTTCCTTTTTTGTTTTTTTCAAAGTGTATTTTTTTCCAAAAAATATATATTCATTTTTAAAAAACTGCGTATTTTGGTTTTCGGCCAAGTGAATTTTGAATTTTCGGTTTCAGTTTTGGCACCCGAATTTTCATTTTTGTGCACCGCTAATTGAAACTTTTGTCTTGTTACTTATAGAGGTGCATGGTGGTAATGGCGTATAGAAGAACAGGGCCTATAATGCACACACGGGATGAAGTGGTGACATTACTATGGGCAACAAGTACCAGAGAAGGATGATATGACAGCCAGACAGCGGGAGAACGGTACCAACAGGGGTGACAGGTCTCATGTATACGGGGCGGACTGACAACTCATGGGGCCCCCAGGCAATAAGGGATCATGGGGCCCCTGTGTCCTTGCCCAAACTCAAAACAGCCTATGAAAAAGGTACCAGGGGCATCTTATGGGGCCCCCTACTGACCCCGGGCCCTCGGGCAGTGTCCGAGTTTCCAAATGGGCAGTCTGCCCCTGCATGTATAGTGAGGGGAGCACTGCATTGCCTACCTCCTGAGCAGTTGGTGCCCCAGCAACCGAGAACCGAACTGCGTGGCAGAGACCCTAGGGAGCTAGCTGTATGGCATGGGGGAGAAAAGCTTGTGGTGTCCTAGCTGGTTTTTGGTGGGACCCGTTTTGTTACTAGGAGATAGGTGGCAGAGCCAAACTGAAAATGAGACATTGCTCTGTGGTGTCTCCTTCAAATCACATTCTGAGCAGGTGTGTGTATTGTGGGACAGAGAGGCACCTATATGACATCTTCAGGTTATGATACAGAGACACTTGGATGTATGGCTCGCTTCTAAGTCGGGGTACCACCATAATGTTTGGTGTCACATGAACACGGCCCTGCCTGGTCCTGGGCATTAGCGATTGTGTGAGACAATTGGGATACTGCACTGCCACTCCTAAACTGTGAGATACTGGTTAAAGAAATGATAATGTATGTGTTTGAGAATAAGTAATATAGTGGTGTGTGGTGCTACAATACACCTCCCTCTTCGATGTATAATTGTATGATCTCAACTCTAAAAATGGAAACTTGCAATAGTGTATTCCTTGTGTCAATGCACCTATCACTTAAATAAATGTGTTAGTGCAAACTACCGTATTGCACAGTGCTGCAATACACCTCCTCTCAAGTGAAAACTTTTGCGACACTTTACAAAAATGACATATATAATGTTTGTGATATAAATCATAAGTGAAACCCCTATATATCAGTCACTGGAGTGTGACAGGGACTATAGCGCACCGTTTTATTTGAGTAGAAACACCTAAAATTGCACCTACAGCAAATCCATGTATGTGGCACTTTAAAACCAATATGTCCTAGGACGCTGTTGCGATCTGCATGCACCCTCGTGTAGACCGGAAGTGACGTAATTAGCCCTACTGGGTGCATGCAGATTGCAACAGCGTCCTAGGATATATTGGTTTTAAAGTGCCACATACATGGATTTGATGTAAGTGCAATTTTATGTGTTTTTAGAGGATTCTGGGAGGATTTATGTGTCTTAGAGGATTCTGGGAGAATGTATAAATACTCGAGAAGAATTTGTCTTCTTGTAGAGGGAGAAATCATCACTTAGTGGGCTTGTTTGCCCTGCCTGGTCACTGCTGCCATGTGTTTGTTGATTGGAGGCCCCAGCTCAGAGGCTGGAGGGCCTGGAGCCACTGTTTGCTGCTGAAGGTGGACTAAGGGGCTGTCATCAGAGTATCTAGTCTGGTAGGAGACTAGATACTGGTAGGAGGAAACCATTTTTCCAAAGGCATCAGTGAGTACAGACATATAGAGAGAGAGATCCTAGAGACTGAGTGCTGTTGTCACCCCTCTTGCTAGGACGTCAG
Source organism: Staurois parvus (assembly GCF_062004578.1). Taxonomy (NCBI): domain Eukaryota; kingdom Metazoa; phylum Chordata; class Amphibia; order Anura; family Ranidae; genus Staurois; species Staurois parvus. Next base: position 7,451,882 of record NW_028318228.1, on the reverse strand, counting down.
CCGAGTCTTTGTGAAGAAGTTTTGTCCTGAAGAGCATAGTCTATCCATTCCTTGTGAATGGGCTGATGCAGGGGCGGACTGACAACTCATGGGACCCCCGGGCAATAGGGGATCATGGGGCCCCTGTGTCCTTGCCCAAACTCAAAAAAGCCTATGAAAAAGGTACCAGGGGCATCTCATCTTGGTCCTGACGAAGCTGAGTGAGATACGCCCATCGGCGAAACGCGTTGACGTCATACGTCAGATACGTCACTTCCGGTCATGCGCACTAGGTGGAACGCACGCTGACCCATAAGGAGGAAGCCATCTTTACAAGCCATGAGGCAAGCCTAAGCAGCACAAGCGCCGAGAAGGGGCTGGAACCCGCGGTATATCGGCGGATGTCAGCGGTGGTTCCTTGGCCGCCTTGGCCCTGTATGGCAGTACCTATGAAGGATTTCTCTTTCATTCCCGTTATCCATAGCACAGGTGGTGAGTGGATTGTTGCAGGACATTAGATATATGGTCCTCTGTGATCTATATGACCTATATATCTTCTATAGAGTGTGAGCTCTGTCAGTGACTTCCCACATATTGTTTGTTTCACTACAGGATGGGGACATCATGGTGCTTTGTATAGGAAACAAGATACACCATATATATTTCAACAGGCAGAAGAGTCTTTGGGATGTGTCTTGTTTTTTCCTACAAAAAGTGGTGTATAGTCCACATGTAGTGGTGAAGAAACCATTTCAAGCAGAGTGCTGCTGTGTGCATCTTTTCTTCCATCCTGGAAATAAATGGGGCATATTCCCATCCAAGAGCTCTAGGAAACAGCTATCTATATTACAGATGAATGGGCCCCAACCACTTGTGCCGGCACAGGAATGTATTGTACAATATATTTGACATTTATGTCTTCCTTCATACAGGCCTGAGGCCTGCTACTCTCCTTTTTGACGCATATTGTGCTTGCTCCATTGCATACATGTGAGATATATATTTACAGCATAATTTTTTGGATTTTTTGATAGGGATTTGCCATTATGGTTACTGTTTAATCCCTTATATCCTTTATTATGGTATGCCCATGGCATAATTTTTGGATACACCTCCCTAGGGAAGTGTTCACCTGTGTGTTTGTGTTGCAGGGACACTAGACTCATGTAGCCATTTTCCCTGCTACACATACATTTAGACCGGTTTTTGTGTCATTTTAAATGGTTTTAGGTCTGTGTGTATTGTCTCATACTGAGGTGATGGTAAACCAGGGCAAATGCCCATATGTCATATTCATTTGTGTGTAATAAAGCATAATTTTTGGAAATTATTCCCTTAGTGTCACGTTCTGTTCATTATGTAGCCGCTTTTCTGTGAATCTCTTTTCACAACCCTCCTTTTTTGTATGCATCTCATGGGGCCCCCTACTGACCCCAGGCCCTCGGGCAGTGCCTGAGTTTCCAAATGGTCAGTCCACACCTGGGCTCATTCTATTACTGTAGAACCTGTCCACTATCTTCTACACAGGGACAACGTTTAGTGTTTCAAGAAGCCAGTGTAGTGTCCTCAGGTATGTTCTAACATGTTATTGGAGTATTCTGCTTTTCCCAATTCCCATCCAGTTCAACCCTTTATTTAAACATCAAAACCACCAACTCATGGGGTCCTGGCCAGTAATTACCCGCTGGCACCTGGTGATTACCGATCATCTCCGACGGCGAGAAAGACTTTTCTGTTTACAAACAGTCTCCCTCCCTGTCGGCTCGGGCACAATGCTCTGGATGGCCGTGCACATCCATCCAGAGCAGTGTGATTACAGCGAAGTACACACATCCGCCCCCTAGTAAAACACTCCCTACACATAGTTAACCCTTTGATCGCCCCTCATATTAATCCCTTCCTGCCCAATGCCATTAGTACAGCGCCAGTGCTTTTTTTATTTAGCACTGATCACTGTATTGGTGTCACTGTGGATGTCACTGACACCAAGTCAGTTCCCCCCCAGTGTCAGAATGTCCGCCACAGTCCCACTAAAAGTTGCTGATCGCCGCCATTACTAGTAGAAAAACAAAATCTCAATATCTATACTGCCATTTGTAAACACTATAACTTTCACGTAAACCAATTAATTTACACGTATTGGGATTTTATTTTAGCAAAGATGTAGCAGAATACATTTTGGCCTAAAGTTATGGTGAAATTTGATTTTTTTACTTTTTTTACTGGACATGTTTAATAGCAAAGTCCAAAATATTTTTTTTCTCAAAATTGTTGTTCTTTTTTTGCTTATAGCGCAAAAAATTAAAAGCGCACAGGCAATTAAATACCACCAAAAGAACGCTCAATTGGTGGGAAAAAAAGGACGTAAATTTATTTTGGGTGCAGCGTTGCATGACCGTGCAATTGTCAGTTAAACTAACACAGCACTGTAACGCAAAAAATGGCCTGGTCAGGAAGGGGGGGGGGGGGTAAATCCTCTGGAGGGCAAGTGGTTCAAATGCCCAGTGTGCATGGAGCCTAAACTGTTGGTAAGGTGGATGAGTCTGGAAGCAGCATTCATTATAGACCGACGAAGGTATAGGCTAAGTAAAGGTTGGCCAACGAAGAGAGAGGCGTAATAGTAGAGGCGAGGGATAGCAAGGAGTGAATGTGGTGTTGTTTAAGTACAGGCAAAACGTTTCTTTTAACTTCGAATAGAGTGGAAATAGATTAGAACCTCTATCAGGTTTCTTTTCTGTCTGTTCCCCCGTTAGCATGGAGGAATAGAGAAGGCATCTTCCAATGGGGACACTAGTTCTGGTGACAACCAGGGATTCCCACACTTTTGAGAGATTTCCTCTCACTTCCTGTTTTGGCTATGGGTCAGGAAGTGAAGGGAAATCTCCCCAATGGGACACTTATTATCATCCCTTACTGTATCCAAAATGAAAAAAAAAACATATCTATACATAAACCTACTTTAAGAATGGGTGTACTTTGGAGATATTAGGAAGGATAAAGTGGTCTCAAACCCAAAATCAATTGTATTATATTTCATCTCACCAATTCTTAGATGTGATGGCTGCATTAGTTTTCTTTTTTAGGCTTCCTTTTTTCTATTTTTATATGGTGATCTGGTCAGTAAGTCTGTTTTTCAAAAGCACAAGCTCTCCAGCAGAATATATCAGTTACAGAGCTGAGACAAATCATTTAGCACTAGCAGGGGTGCTTCCAATGATCAGCTTTTACTTATTTACATAAAACCTTTATTGTAAAAGAAAAAAAAACTGCTGTAACTGCTTTTTAAATAATTAGGTGGAGTTTGGCTTCAAATTGTTAGCATATTTAAACCTGCTGTCTCTACCCTCCCCCCAAAATGACAATGCTGCTGTCCAAAAGTGCTCCCTGTGCTTCTTCATCCAGAGTGAATTCACGCTTGAGCGATTGGTAACTTGAAACTCGAAGCTCCAAAAAACACTTTTTCAATTGTTCTCTAAGGTGCTTATAAACACCTGATCGCATGAACAGGCACCATAGAGAACAATTGATATATTTTTTTTAAGTTTGAGCATTTTTGGAGCTTCAAGTGTGAATCCAGCCTAAAGCTGGCCATACATGGGTCTAATTCTGAAAGAATTTTCTTTCCAAAAACTTTTCTAAGAATTTTCACTTGAATTTCGCACCGTTAGTGGGTCACAGAAACGGCCGATTTTCGTGTGACCATCGAATTTGAGTGATCGGGGCATGTTGGAAATTTTTTGAAAAACGAACAAATTTTGAATCAATGATGGGAGAATCGTGCAAGAAATATAAAGCTGTGACCTGTAAAGAAAAGAAAACTCTTGGCCACTAAAATTATTTTCTGCAGTAACACGAGGCGGAATTGAAGGTTTGGTTGATAGAACTTCTAAATCAATGGTGACGCCATCGCATTACAAAACGCACAAAATGTCTGATTTTCTAAAGAAAATTTGTTCGGAATTCGACCCATGTATGGCCTGCATAATACAGAAGGAGCATTACTGGCCAGATCAACAGATGAAAACTGAAGGAAAAATACTAAAGCTGGCCATACATGGATCAAATTCCAAAAGAATTTTCTTTCGAAAATCTTTTCTAAGAATTTTCGTTTGAATTTCACACCATTAGTGGGCCACAGAAACAGCCAATTTTCATGTAACCATCGAATTTGAGTGATCGGGCATGTTGGAAATTGTTTTTAATACGAACGAATTTCAAATCATTGATGGGAGAATTGTGCAACAAATATGAATGAAAAAGAAATAAACCTGAGCTTTGACCTGGACAGAAAAGAAAATTCTTGGCCACAAATTCTTTTCTGTAGCAACATGAGGTGAAATTGAAAGCTTGGTTGGTGGAATTTCAAAATCAATGGTGGCACCATCGCATTACAAATTGCACAAAAATTCTGATTTTCTAAAGAAAATTTGTTCGAACCCATATATGACCTGAATAAAATAGAAAACAAATGCAACCACCACATCTAATGATTGGTAAACTGCAATACATTTTTGGTTTTGGGCTTAAAACCGTAAGATTTGGACTTTGATTGGATGTAGAGCCAAAAGGAGAGGTCAGAGTCCAGTATCACACCTGGACCCCCTTATCGAGACCTTGGAAGAAAATTTCTCGGGACTGGTCCACCAATGTTAAGGCTCCATGTACACGGGACTTTTGGAAAACACTTCTGAATGATGGAAACTGACTGCTGGAAAACGTAGGTTAAAAAACGTCTGTTTAGCTGCGTTTGCATACCGCGTTTATGTGCGTGAACGTTTTTTTAAGATAACCTCAAGAGACATTCCCAAATGCCCAGAACGCACTGAAAAACAGTAAATACTTAACTATTTCAGACATTTTGAGAGAAATAGAGAGAGCAGAAGCAGAGAGAGCAGTATGGGCAGCACAGTGGCTAAATGGTTGGCACTTCCGCCTGGCAGTACTAGGGTCATTGGTTCAAATTCCAGCCACAGCACCTCCGGCCTGGAGTTTGCATGTTCTCCCTGTGCCGGCGTGGGTTTCCTCCTGGTACTCCGGTTTCCTCCCACACTCCAAAGACATGCTGGTAGGTTAATTGGCTCCTGTCTAAATTGTCCCTAGTATGTGTATGTATGAATGTAAGTTAGGGACCTTAGATTGTACACCCCTTGAGGGTTAGGGACTGATGTGAATGTACAATATACATGTAAAGTGCTGCGTAAATTGATGGTGCTAAAGAAGTACCTGAAATAAATAAATAAATGTGTTGAGATGACCTGTCTTTTCTGGTTGTATTAACTATGGATCCCATCATGAGCATAATGCGGCGCGTTCTACCATTTTTTCCTTCACGCGAAACCTGGAACTGACTGCGCTGGTGTATCCATTTGAATACATGGAAAATGCTTTGCATGCATTTCTGATGATGAAAAAAGGCTCTGGACACCATCTGGACATGGAACAGTTAAAAAACGCTTCTAAACGCAAACGCTTATAAACGAGGTTAGCTGCATTTACATGCGTTTGGCATTTGAAACACTGATAAAATCTAATCCTGAATGCAAGTTTGATGCGTTCAAAAAAATGACTAAACTCAACTGCCTGTAAATGACGATGTGTACATGGACACAGGGGCGGACTAATCATTAGGAAACTCAGGCACTGCCCGAGGGCCCGGAGTCAGTAGGGGGCCACATGAGATGCCCCTGGTACCTTTTTCATAGGCTTTTTTGAGTTTGGGCAAGGACACAGGGGCCCCATGATCCTCTATTTCCCGGGGGCCCCATGAGTTGTCAGTCTGCATGGACACATAGGAAAACATTAGGGAGAGTTCAGGAGCTGCTGAAAAAATGCAGAAAAGCTCCTGAACATCAGTTTATCAGCTGCAGTGTACATTTATTTATTTATGGTACTTATATAGCGCTGTCAATTTACACATATATATTATACATTCACATCAGTCCCTAACCCTCAAGGGGCGTACAATCTAAGGTCCCTAACTTACATTCATACATACACATACTAGGGCCAATTTAGACAGGAGCCAATTAACCTACCAGCATGTCTTTGGAGTGTGGGAGGAAACCAGAACACCCAGAGAAAACCCACACAAGCACAGGGAGAACATGCAAACTCCATGCAGGAGACACCATGATCGGGAATCGAACCCATGACCCATTTACTGCAAGGCAGATGTGCTAACCACTAAGCCACTGTGCCGCCCACTACATGTGGATTGATTAAACTTGCAGGCATCCCAACAACACCTGCCAGCTTTGGATGGACATACACATAAATTATACACTGCAAAACAAATATTTGCTTTCACAAATCCATAGCTAAACTTCACAGTGTCAGTATGACATCCAAGACAAATACCAGCAATTACACGATTGGCTGCTGTGGTTTACAGTTCACTTGCACAAAGGATTCCATGACATTAGCTCAGGCTGCAAAATTCCGAGTCAGCAACCTCCAGAAAAGATGATGATGTGTGTTTTATTTAAATGAGATGGAATGAGTAATCCAATAACTTGAAAGAGAGATATCCTGGGAAAATGCTACAATATGATGTCCATTAAGGTAATAGATGATTAGATTTAATAGATCTTTCCGGTCACGTTCCTAAACAGCGATACAATTTGTTTCCATTCGTTTAGCTTGGTGCATGCATTAACAAGCGCATTTTACTTCTTTGGTCCTCCATCTTTACCATAAAGGCACTTAATAAAAAAAAAAAAAGTTTGGCATTATTTATTTATCGTTTTTCTACCGCTGTTCATGCGCAGCAACCACAGGTGGCCGGTATGCCTATTAAGCAGCCTTAATACCGTCCCTTCAATCATTGTTAAAATAAAGTGATATTAAAACCTTAATCTAATAAGCCTTTTCAGCAGCTGATTTAACCTCTCGAGCTTCGGTAGGATTTACCCCTTTCATGACCAAAGCATTTTTTTGCTGTTCCGCACCAAGCAACTTTAACTGGTAAATGCGCAGTCATGCAACACAATACCCAAAATGAAATTGTTGTCATTTTCTTCACACAAATAGAGCTTTTAGTGGTATTTAATCACTACTGGGTTTTTTATTTTATAGTTATATAAGTGAAAAGAAACTGAAGATTTGAAAAATGTTTTTGTTTATATGTTTTACAAAACATATCCAATAAAAAAAAATTTAAAAATCGAATTTCTTCATAAATGTCGGCCAAAATGTATTCTGCTACATGTATTTGGTAAAAAAAGAATCTCAATAAGTGTATATTGATTGGTTTGTGTGAAAGTTCTAGTGTCTATAAATGATGGTATAGATGCTGGAATTTTTATTTTATTTTTTATACTAGTATTGATGGCGATCGGCAACTTATACCGTGCGGCGGGTAATCTGACACTAACTGAAGCTGGCTGGGAGGTACATTTTTTTTTTCTAAATTTTCAGTATTTTTTCATTTGTTTAGCAAAAAATAAAAAACCCCAGTGGTGATTAAATACCACCAGAAGAAAGCTCTATTTTTGTGAAAAAAAAATAATACAAATGTCATTTGTGTACAGTGTTGCATGACCGCACAATTGTCATTTAAAGTGCGACAGTGCTGAAAGCTGAAAAATTGGCCTGGGCAGGAAGGGGGTAAAAGTGCCCGGTAGGGAAGGGGTTAGTCCAGTGGTGTATTTAGGTTTTGTGCTGCCCTAGGCAACACAAAATTTGGTCCCCGCATGAGACCCTGACACAGACCAACACCCCCCTCCCCCATGAAGAGTGCCTGACATTGACCAACAACACCCCAGCCCCCCCCCCCACAATAGAGCCTTCCACTACCACGTCCTCCCATACCCTAGCAACCCCCCCACCCCGCTGAGAGAGAAAACACTCACTCTCACAGCTCCGGACATCCCCGGGAACAAGAGTCAGGCTCTGCATACACCATCAAGCAACCTGCAGCTTCTATCAGATCCCACCTGGTCCCCATGCTGCTTGTGTCTCTCCTTTCATCCATTCTTTAAGGGAGCAGCATTGCCTCCCTGAACAATGCTGCTGCCCCCCTGAAAGATGCCTCCCTAGGCAAATGCCTTGTTTGCCTTGTGGTAAATACGCCCCTGGGTTCGTCTCTGTGTATCACTTGAGGCCAGTCACTTTGCTATGTGTAAAGGTTTTTCAACCATTTGAAACCTACAAATCCCCCATTCCAGCCCGTTCCAAGGGAGGTCACAAGTACAGAGATGAGAGGATTATGTAGACACTTGGATAAGACCCAGGTCACTGTCTGCGTCCTTACAATACAATACCCTGCTGGAAATAAAAGGGGGAAATGGGTAGACCGGGGTGCACATGTTCTGAGACCAAATACCGATAAAAGGAACGTGCAGAAGAAGCGGAAGACCGAAAACCTGCTCTGCACGGAAGGCTGGGAACATGACTGGCATTGGTTAGTCGCAGACACAAGTGTAGGTTACAATACCAAAGGTGAGCCAAACAACCACAAAAGAGGTATTGCCTAATGCTAGGTTCACACCTATGCAGTTTGCGTTTGATCCATTTCTGCATTGCATTTTGCGTTTTTGCACATGCATTTTTGATGCGTTTTGACGTGTTTTTGATTCGTTTTGCAGGTTTTAAAAAAAAACACAATATCTTGTTGCTAGGCAGATTTAAAACACAAAATGCAAAAACACATCAATAACGCAGCAAAAACGCACTATATATTTTTCTGCAGCATTTCCATTGAAGTCTATAGAACCAAAAACGCAACTTTAAAAAATGTCCCTGACCCTTTCCAAAAAAACGCACCGGGTGAAAATGAAGAGATGTGAACCTGTCCCATAGGAAATCACGTTAAATGGACTGTACTGCGTTTCTGCAAAACGCTACGGAAAACGTTTAGGTGTGAACCTAGTGTAACATTTGGGAATGGGGGGGGGGATGAATTGGAAGATCTTGTTGTACATTGAGATGTATCCCATAGCTGTCCTGCAGATGTAGAATTTAGAGTCTTGAGACAAACCGTTTACCACAGACAGGGTTGCTTACAATGATCAGCTTTTATTCATGTACAACCTTTATCCCAAAAGAAAATAACACAGTTGCTGTAACTGCCTATAAAGTATTAGCTGGAGTTTGGCTTCAATTTGCAAGTGTATTTAAATCTGCTAATCATCTAACACTCCCCTCCCCCCGAGACTGACAAGGCTGCTGTCTGCTGTGCCCCCTCTGCTCTTTCGACCAAAGTGTGGACACTCTAATACAGGAGGTGTGTTACTGGCCAGATCACCAGGTGAAAACAGAGGGGGGGGAGCCTAAAAAAGAAAACTAATACAACCACCACATCTAATGATTGGTAAGCTGCAATATTTTACATTATTTTTGGTTTGGGGTTTGAAAAAATTATCGGCTTCAATATTAAAATACACACTAGAGGGCAGCAAAGACTAATCTATAAATCCTATTCAGGGTTGGCAGTAGGATTGGAGTTGAAGTTAAAGTGGTTGTAAAGGCCAGACGTGCTTTACCTTAATGCATTCCCATTGGTTGTATTGTCCCCTCACCTCCCTTTATACTTACCTGAGTCCGATCTGGATCCAGCACTGTGCCCATTTGCAGCGGAGCTGCTCTCTCTCTCTCTCTCTCCTCACAGGATGAGAGACAGCAGAGGGAGTCATTGGCTCCTGCTCCTGTGAATCAACTCTTGAGAGAAGGGAATGAAGGGCAGGGTTGAGCAGCACTGTGTGTGTCAATGGACGCACACAGCCTGGCTCAGAAGGGTTTGCCACCGTAGAAAGTGGCTTCCTATGAGGGCACACAGAGAAGAGAAGAAGCCAAGAGCGCCGGCAGGGGACCCCAGAAGAGCAGGTTCTGGGCTGCATTGTGCAATACCATTGCACAGGGCAGGTATTTATTATTTTAATAAGAAAAAAAACCTTTCAAATCACTTTGATCCCATAGAATAAAATGTTCAAGTATGCAATTTAGCTGCAAGGACCAGCAATCATAGGCTGCACAATAAATGCATCGCAGAGTGAGCCATAATTGACACATTCAGCAACAAGAACCGAATACAACAATAAAGTAAATATAGTAGAATCATATGTAACTTATACATCATATATGCTCCAGTATAGAGTGCCCAGCTGGTGTCTGCATTAGTGCGAAGATACAGGTATTGATTCCATAACATGAATTAGTAATAACAAAGAATAGCAAAAGAAACCATTCCATAGGATTTACATTGAATGTGTATGGCCTTCCCGAGGTAGACACTCAAGATAGAACAATATAATGTCACTTAGAAGTAAGGCCTCAAGTACTTTTCCATCACTGGAACAAAGGTGTCCAAGAGAGGGAGGAAATGTCCTATGTGTGTGAGGCCTAAAAGTATCCTAGAGATATGCATGACGAAAAAATGTATTTTGAAATTCAGATTCATTTGTTAAGTTAATAATTTTGTTTCTTCATATGTGTTATGTTGGAAAGATTCATTTTCAAAATTCGTTTCATCTATTCTTTATCTTCAAATCAAGTTGAAATTCAAAATCTAATTTGAATTTCGAAATTCATATTCATTTGTTAAGTTAATAATTTGGTTTCTTCATATTTGTTATTTTGGAAAAATTCATTTTCAAAATGTGTTTCATATATTTTTCATCTTCAAATTGAGTCGAAATTCGAAAACTAATTCGAATTTTGAAATTCGAATTTCAGAAGATGGCTATATTCTTTCTATTTTATCCTATTCTATTTTTTCTTCTACTCTTTTATATTCTATTCTTTTATTTTCTTTTATATTCTATTCTTTTCTATTTTTTATTTTCTCTTCTGTTCTATTTTGTTTTATTCTGTTCTTTTATATTCCTTTATTTTCTATTATATTCTATTCTGTTTTATTCTAGTCTATTCTTATCTTTTATATTTCTTTATTTTCTATTATATTATATTCTTTTATTTTTTATTCTATTTTATTCTATTCTGTTCTACTCTGTAAAGCAGCCTAAGTAGAAATGATCATCCTTTTTCACTTTTATACCTTACTGTATTTATTCCAATATGTTTCCATTTCAAATTCGAATTTGGATAATTTGTTTATTTATAGTTTATTTCTGATTCGTTGAAATTCGTCACTATTGTGATTCGGAAATTCAGATACAATAATGTAAATTTTGTCCAAATGTCTATTCATAACGAAACAAATTGCAAACACAGTATCTAAATTATTTTCATTCAGTTAGGGTATAAATGTATTCACAGGGAGAATTATATAGTGATCAAGCGTATCTGTCCATTGTGAACTGGCTCAGACCATTTAATAAAGTGTTAGTAAACTCGTTTTTGTGATTTTTACCTACAGGTAAGCTTATAAAAAGCTTTACATAGTTAGTCTGGCTGAAAAAAGAGAAAAGTCCATCCAGTTCAACCATTAAAAAAAGAAGTTATAATCCTATACCCACAGTTGATCCAGAGGAAGGAAAAAAACCCAACAAAGCGTGATCCAATTTGCTCCTGCAGGGGAAAAAATTCCTTCCTCATCCCCCGAGAGGCAATTGAATATTCCCTGGACCAACTTTACCTATAAATGTTATATCCAGTTATATTCTGTGTATCTAAGAAACAATCCAGGCCTTTTTTGAAGCAATCCACTGAGCTGGCCACAACCAACTCTTGAGGGAGTCTATTCCACATTTTCACAGCTCTCACTGTGAAGAAGCCTTTCCGTGTTTGGAGATTAAATTTCTTTTCCTCCAGACGTAAAGAGTGTCCTCTGTGATGACCTCAGAGTGAATAACTATACACCGAGTTCACTATAGGAAACAACGATTGAATTTATACATGGAGAACATATCCCCCCTTATGTATTAAACATGGAGATCATATCCCCCCTTATGTATTATACATGGAGATCATATCCCCCCTTATGTATTATACATGGAGATCATATCCCCCCTTATGTATTATACATGGAGATCATATCCCCCCCTTATGTATTATACATGTAGATCATATCCCTTCTTATGTATTATACATGGAGATCATATCCCCCCTTATGTATTATACATGGAGATCATATCCCCCTTATGCATTAAACGATTGAATTTATACATGGAGATCATATCCCCCCTTATGTATTAAACATGGAGATCATATCCCCCCTTATGTATTATACATGTTGATCATATCCCCCCTTATGTATTATACATGGTGATCATATCCCCCCTTATGTATTATACATGGAGATCATATCCCCCCTTATGTATTATACATGGAGATCATATCCCCCCTTATGTATTATACATGGAGATCATATCCCCCCTTATGTATTATACATGGAGATCATATCCCCCCTTATGCATTATACATGGTGATCATATCCCCCCTTATGTATTATACATGGAGATCATACCCCCCTTATGTATTATACATGGAGATCATATCCCCCTTATGTATTATACATGGAGATCATATCCCCCCTTATGTATTATACATGGAGATCATATCCACCTTATGTATTATACATGGAGATCATATCCCCCCTTATGTATTATACATGGAGATCATATCCCCCCTTATGTATTATACATGGAGATCATATCCCCCTCCTTATGTATTATACATGGAGATCATATCCCCCTTAATCTCCTCTTCTCAAGAGAGAAGCTTACCTGTAGGTAAAATGAATATCTCCTAAATGTGCACTGTTAAGGAGATATTCCATCGAGCTGCAGTCGTTGGTGTCACGGGTATGCCGTTCCTTCAGAGCTTTGTAGCGGGGCTTCTGTGCGTATGTGCGGGGGTGACGTCACTGCGGCTTGGCCAGTCAGATGGCCAGAGCCCACGGACCCGAAAGGAAGACCAGGTGAAGATGGAAGCCCTGTCATCTGTAACAGCACACCAGGGAGCTTTGTTTTCAGGTAAGTTTTTCAGAATGTGCTTCTATGCCATGCATACTAGGACATTACAATATTACTTTATTACCTTACATGGGGAAAACTTTTTTTTTAAGCATTACTACCGCTTTAACCATTAACAGCATATGCAGTTTCTGGGAAAATGTCATCTGATAAGCAGAAATACAGTCGACATGGTCAACTGACCAAAAGAGACACAAGGACATTGCGCAGGATTGTGACCCGGAATAAGAAAACAACTGCAGCAAAAGTGACTGCAGAGCTCAATCTCAGTCTCCAGAGGACTCAGTCTTCATGGGACTGAGATTGAGCTCTGCAGTCTTTTTTTTCTTTTGTTAATTATATCTTTTATTAAATTTTATTGCAATACATAGATCAACCATATATCATTTATCAAAGCACATACATTCCCAAAAAACAGCTTTAACCCCATTCCCACCCGCCTTATCTCTCCCTTCCCAATACAATCACCCCTGTCCAAATATTTCCTACCATCTCTTTCCTTCCCTGTTTACCAACCTATGTCTACAACCTTATTTTCTGTTACCTAGTTAACCAGTTTGATTCTCCAGCTCTACTACCGGCTCACCCCTCACTTTGACGTATTTTTCGGATGTTTTAAATTCATACTACCTTCTCCAATCCTTTCTATATTTTTCCATTTTGTCCTCCATATGATGTAACTCCTCCATCCTATTTATATATTTGATTCTATCTATCCAGCCCCTTGTTGTTGGAGGGTCTTGTACCTGCCAAGATTTGGAAATTAAACTTTTTGCCGCACTAATCAGATGGTAAAAAATACTCTTTTTATATTGTTTCACTTACATCTCTGACTTATAGGAGAGGCACACCCACGGATCCTTCTGAATAGATATCCCCAAAATCTCCTGTATATATTGAATTATATCTTGCCAGAGCTCTGCAGTCTTTTTTATAGCAGTTGTTTTCTTATTCCGGGTCACAATCTTGCGCAATGTTTTCTTTTGATCAATTGACCGCACTTATGCCTATCAGACGATGCTTTCTGTACATGCCGTCATAACCTTTGATACTGCACCTCGAGATACAGCAAATAAATTGGCAACTTCAGTCACAGAAGCACTAGCTAATGCAGGTCATAGATGAGTCAAAAACCGGCCGTTTTTTTTTTTTTTTTTAAAAACGAAAAATCGGTCGTTCAATAGGCTGACATTACCACCAATGGTAAAAAAAAGGCCGATTTTCGTCCTGTCTACGGCCGGCATTTAATTACTTCTGTCCCTGCAGAGAGCTCCGCTATTATATTTTGACATTAAAAAGTATTGCGGTTGCAACAATGTATCTATTTGTATCCATTTCGGATACACATGTTTTTATTCAGATACAAATAGATACATTGTTGCAACCGCAATACTTTTTCATGTCAAATATAATAGCGAACTGGAATTCTTCTTTTTCTTCTTCTTCATTTTCTTCTTTTTCTCCTTCCTTTTCTTCTTTTTCTCCTTTTCTTCTTCCTTTTCTTCTTTTTCTTCTTCTTCTTCTTGCAGGTCATGGCTCATGCACAGATTATTTATCGGTAAAAAGATCGACCAATTTGCTCATCATTGCCGCGAAAATCGGCCGATCGGCAAAATCAGCCAATTTTTTTCCAACTTTACCAATAAAAAAAATGTGCCAAAATCCAGAAGAACGACCGACCTATTATCCCATTAACAGTGCGAAAATCGGCCAATTCTTTTTTGGGCCGACAAATCAGCCGATTTTCGACCCATCTATGGCCTGCATAAGCAACACCAACAATTTGTCCTCTTTGAAGCTCAGTACGCTCTGACATGACTCCATACTACTAGCAGGGCATGCAGCGAGTAACGAAAGTGAGGCTTCCCACCTGTTAGCTGGGTGTCTCATCACATAGCAAAGGAAGCAAAAGAATGCTACATCACTTCCATTTTCAATGCGAAATATGTTGTCACTTTCACACCTGCAAATCATGTAGTGTTTCCATTTTTGTCTAGCCCCTGTATGTTTACCATAATCAGTCCTGCCTGTACTGTGCTGGTAGAACTTCTTTATCAGTTTTAAACCTGATGTGCACACTGTCTTTCCTAACAAAGGGTTAAAGATACCAAGGCTTGGACAGTAGATTGTATAATATTGCACATTAAAATCTGTCCCGCAATCTGTCCCCAATTGCACATTGGAAGCTATTCTAACAAAACAACAGAAGCTAACTACAGAGCCTGATGCATAAATCTGCTTGAAACTAACTAGAAAAGAGAGAAATATTTTTATTTGATCATTTTTAATGATGCTACGTGAATGGGAACACATACCAAGCATACAGTGGGTGGATCTCAAATTTGGCTGCAAAAGTAGAAATACACTTTAGCAGATCTTCGCTCAAAAGTAACTCTGACTCTTTCAGTTTTGAGGGATTTTTTTATTTTTCCTTCTGGGAAGAAAGTGCCTTTTTTTGAGAAACCACTCCCACTTCCTCAATTCGAGAGTGGCATTGCTCATTCTGCCCAAATCCAAATTCCAAATTCGGGATGGTGGCACCAGGGACCTGCAATGGTAGGAAGATCCAGCTGTGAGAAGACAGAACTGGACTCCAGGGACTGGTAAGCGCCATGTTTTTAAAGGGATAGTTCACCTTTACCAAAAGATTGCCTATGCAGATAAGGGGCATCTGTACATACAGGGCTGCTGTATAGTATGGGGCCCTGTAAAGCCCACCTGAGAGCCCCCCTCCGATGATATTTTGCTAAAATGCCACAGCCGCGATACTATGCTTTCCAGCCATTGCAGAAATGTTACTCTCATTGAAGGGTATTGACCTATTCAAGTGTATAGAGTTACTCTGCAAGCGGTTGCAGTCCATTAGTGCGGGGTTAAAATAGGCAGTGAGGAGGCAAGAGCGATCCAAATGCTGACTATTCTTCAGAGAGCAAAGTCCAATTGGACAGGTCCTTAAAGGATAAGTTCACCTTTGGGAACATGTTACATGTTATTTCCACTCGCCAAATGCGAGAAGGTAAGTGGAAATTTTGAGGCCTGGACTATGTTCTTCCAGACAAACTTCTTAGCAAACACTCAGCTGACCTTCTAACACACAAGAGGGATGGCAGCAGCACTGCAGTGCTCTAGGCAGCAGTCTCTAGGATCTGCAAACATATAGGTTGTGCCACCTCAGTGTTCACAGATCTCTCACCCTATGAAAATGTAAATGCGCTTGTAATGATTGATAAATTAGGGTTCCTCCACTCTTCTAGTCCTCCACCATTTTAGAACCACTGAGGGCCCTCACTCATTTTTCTTTACTTCTGAAGAAGTCACGTGGGTGTGACATAACGCGTAGGGCGTGGCCGTAGGCAGACGTGAATCGGAAGTGACGTACGCGGAAGTGCTGTCTGTGTTTGTTTGGCTCCAAATTATTTTAATGGCATTTTTTATGCATTAAACATGTAAGTGCATTACGTTTAATAAAATCTGTATACTGGAACATACTCCACTATTGGAGATTCCTCTGTTTCCTCTACATGAGTGTAGGAGATTTGATCCCAAGTGACCCTTAAAGGGACCGGTTTCCATTGGGTCCAGAGATTAAGAAAAGGATGGAGGGCCCTCAGTGGTTCTAAAATAGTGGAGGACCAGGAGAGTGGAGAGACCCTAATTTATAAATCCTTACAAGCACATTTAAATTTTCATAAGGTGAGAGTTCTGTCAGCACTGAGGTGGCACAACCTATATGTGTGCAGTACCCTAAGAGATGGTGATGGTTATATGAGCACATGAGGAATCCTATGGAATTGTGAAGGAAGTTGATGTAAAACTCTATCTATGTTCACCGTTCTATTTCAAATTGCACAGACTTTCTTTTGTGGACATTTTGTTTTTATTTTATTCTATTTATATGGTTTATGCATGTTTATATGAATATTTGATGTTTTTCCTTACTAATTGGTTGATGATTTGGTATTTATGCTCTATATTAGCAGCGCAGCATTAAGTTAATTTGTTTTATTTATGTTTATGTTGTCATCAATTTATAGCAATCACTCTGCTTTAAAGTGTTGCTTGTTATACTCCCTGTAGAACCCAAGAGGTTAATCCTCTGCATTGTGTAAAAAGGCTGTTTGATCCTGTCTTTTCTGGTCCTTCCCTTCTTCCACTGGCCCCTGTCCATCTGCTGATGGTACAGAGCCCTAGGAGGCATATGCTCAGTTTCATGTGTATTACTAGAGATTTTTTTTGGAGGGTGCATGTGATCAGCACAGGGCCAATCAGCACTGTCCAGTCAGAGGGTCAGAGGTCATGCAGCCTCATAGGACAGTCAGAGGAAAATGAAAACTCCTCCTACAAGCTGTAACCAGTGCTCAGCTGGACACTGATAGAAGTCCCAAAATTGCTATATACTGCTGATGAGAAAAGGTATTTAGCAGTTTATATTTACTAAAATAATTGCACTTCCATGTTCTGTGTACTGTGGGAGGCCGGATATAGTGGATGCAGGGTCCTGGGTTTAGTGACAATTTAATTTATTTCATTATTTTAATTAGACTACCTTTGCCAACTATTCAAATGGAAGTAATGGAAAAACAATGGATTTGGCTGCTTTTATAACTGAGAATCTATAGCATAAAGCTGCAAGGACTCAGAGCTGATGACTCTGTTGTGCGCCTAGATGCTGGAAAGAATTATTTGCCCAGACTGAGTTATGTATTACGTTGTAGCATTAATCTGGACACTGTCAGAATTGACAAACATGTTACTTTATCTAATTAGTGAATTGTTGCTTAGCCAAGCATTATTTTCTTGGTGACAGATTCCCTTTTACAAAAACAAGGTCTGTGCCGTCATTTGGACAGAAGTAAAATGCCCTCCTGCAGCACAGATCCTCGCTGATCCTAAATTCAAGCATTCCTATATCTTACCACAAGAGGGAGTGAAGTAATAAAACATTTCTAAGCACAGTAGATGGAAAGCAATCGATTTTTTGATTTTTCACTTATTATTATTATTATATTATTATTATTATTATACAGGATTTATATAGCGCCAACAGTTTGCTCAGCACTTTACAATATAAAGGGAGAGAATACAGCAACAACACAGTTCAATACAAGAGGGTTAGAAGGGCCCTGCTCCTTGGAGCTTACAATCTAAGAGGGAGGGGCTGGTGGTACAAAAGGTAAAACTGTGGGAGACGAACTGATAGGAGGAATAGAAGATTTGGTTTTTAGCTGAAGACAGGATAGGCTTCTCTGAAGAGAGAGGTTTTCAGAGATCACCTAAAAGTGGGCAGAGTAGGCGATAGTCGGATAGATTGGGGTAGAGAGTTCCAGAGGATGGGGAGGCTCTGGAGAAGTCCTGGAGACGAGCATGGGAGGAGGAGACAAAGGAGCTAGAGAGTGGGAGGAGCGGAGAGCACGGTTTGGGTGGTATTCGGAGACAAGATTGGTGATGTAATTTGGGGTAGAGTTATAAATGCTTTATATGTTACTTGTTCAATTCACATTATTATTATAATATAGGATTTATATAGCACCAACAGTTTATGCAGCGCTTTACAATATAAAGGGGGGTAGTACAATTACAATACAGTTCAATACAGAAGGAATAGGAGGGCCCTGCTCATGGAGCTTAAAATCTAAAGGGAGGAGGAGGTGGTACAAAAGGTAATGGCTGCAGGGGACAATCTAAAGGAGGTGACTCAAGTACAGTTCTCAGGTAGAGGTGGGGTAGGCTTCCCTGAATAAACGAGTTGTCAAGGATTACCTAAAGGCAGACAGGGTAGGAGCTGACTGGACATACTGGGGTAGTGAGTTCCAGAGGATGAGAGAGGCTCTGGAGAAGTCCTGGAGGCAGGCGTGGGAGGAGGTAACAAGGGAACTAGAGAGCAGGAGGTCTTGGAAAGAGCAGAGAAGATGACTTGGGCGAGATCTGCAGATGAGGTTGGAGATGTAGCTGGGGGTAGAGGTGGGGTAGGCTTCCCTGAATAAATGAGTTGTCAAGGATTACCTAAAGGCAGACAGGGTAGGAGCTGACTGGACATACTGAGGTAGTGAGCTCCAGAGGATGAGAGAGGCTTTGGAGAAGTCCTGGAGGCAGGCGTGGGAGGAGGTAACAAGGGAACTAGAGAGCAGGAGGTCTTGGAAAGAGCAGAGAAGATGACTTGGGCGAGATCTGCAGATGAGGTTGGAGATGTAGCTGGGGGTGATGTTGTGGATGGCTTTGTACGCTGTTGTTAGTATGTTGAATTTTATACGGTGGACTAGTGGAAGCCAGTGAAGAGATTGGCAGCGAGAGGCAGCAGTCATGGATCGGTTAGTAAGGTGTACTTTAACAGAACATTTAAATGGCAATATAAAATAGATCTACAAAAAACAGTGAATTGCTCTGCAGCCAAGGTGACAGCTGGCATCTCTTGGCATGGACTGACTGATTTCATTCCAGGACCACTTGTGAGTTTTAATATGTTGCTCTATTTTGCCATTAAAGCCTACTGTCCTGCAGTAAACAGGGGCCCAGCACTGCTTTCCATTTCCTCCTTCATCTGCAGGGACAATATTATAAATGCCTATGTAAGATACTAAAATAAAAATAATTTTTTGTTTAAAATTCAGGAAGAGCAGACAGAAAGCAAGGATATGATTTGGTACGAGCGTGATGGCAGGAAGGCATGACGTTATTCATCCGACGCACCCAACCCTCCCATTGTGCAACCTTATGCTGCTCAGGGAATAAACCTCCTTCCATATGCTGCACAACCAGCTCAGCTTTCTTTACCTCTCCGATTCTTAATAACCTTGGCTTACTCCAAATTGCCGGGATCCAGGTAGGACAGTCATGATTTCTAGATAGCCAAAGGGCCGTCATGATGCCCTAACAAGTATTAACAAAGACTGGCTTTATAACTTCTTGGGGGTTTTTTTTTAACCACTTTAATTCCAGAAGGTTCTACCTCCTTCATGACCAGGGCATATTTTGCTATTCAGCACTGTGCTACTTTAACTGGCAGTTGCGTGGTCATGCAATGCTGTACCCAAATGAAATGTATATCCTTTTTTTCGCACAAATAGAGCTTTCTTTTGGTGGTATTTATCACCACTGGGTTTTTTTTATTTTTTATGATATAAATGAAACATTTTGAAAAAAAAATGTTCTAGTTTCTGTTATAAAATATATCCTATAAAATTTCTTCACAAATTTAGACCAAAATATATTCTGCTACATGCCTTTGGTGAAATAAATAATCCTAATAAGTGTATATTAATTGGTTTGTGAGAAAGTTATAGCATCTACAAACAATGGCACATATACTTGAATTAACGCAACTATGACGCTGTACTGATAATGGAGGTGATCAGGGACTTATAGTGGGGATGTGATAGTGTGGCGGGCAATCTGGTGCTAGGTGACCCTGGACGGGAGGTACATTAACTGACTAAATGACACTGACATCAATAGTGACACTAGTACTGTGAGCAGTGCTAATACTGTACACTGTCACTGTACTAATGGCACTGGCCATAATGCAGTATTTTCCTGAAGTACCTTAAACAGGAAAATAGTACATTAACAGCCACCAGATAGAACTGATTAAAAAAGTAAAATCCTCCTGCACTAAACAAAAATAATAAAGTGAACCCAAGCAGCTAACACCCTAACCTATACCAAAGGTATAAATAAATAATATTGGTGTAGCGCTATACAAATTAAATTATTATGAAGTAAACATATACAAAAGACCTATATACACATAAATAAGTGATGGATCCTTAAAGGATAAATAAACGTGAATCAACAAGTGATGATGTGTATGCTATACCTGGTCCCAACCTGGACCTACAACACAGTGCCAGAAAACACCCAATCCCAAATTGGGATAAATGAATAAAGTGACGCAGTGAATCCCAATGGGATAATCTATAATCAAAAGTGACTAGTGCTGACACTCCTAATAAATATCAAATGCATATATCAAAAAAACTCATGAACACAGTGATAAATATGGATAAAAAATATATATAAATATGTTGATAAAGTCCAGAAAAACGTGCAAAAATATTGTGCAAAGATACAAATAAAAGCGCTTGGGATTGGGTGTTTTCTGGCACTGTGTTGTAGGTCCAGGTTGGGACCAGGTATAGCATACACATCATCACTTGTTGATTCACGTTTATTTATCCTTTAAGGATCCATCACTTATTTATGTGTATATAGGTCTTTTATATATGTTTACTTCATAATAATTTACTTTGTATAGAGCTACACCAATATTATTTATGTAGATAGAACTGAATGTCAAAGAAAATAAACATACAGGAACATTACAGGGATTATTGGTGATGACTATGTGAATGCTGAGGCATTGGCACAGAGAATTCTTTATAGATGAACCCCATAGCTTTGTGACTTATAATGCTGCTCTTACATTAGGACACATGCAGCTATATGTATGGGATGAGGTCTCTCTATTCCCCCCCCCCCTCTCTCTCCCTCTCCATCTCTCTCTCTCTTCCCTTTCTCCTCCCCCCCCTCTCTCTCTCCTTTTTCTCTCTCTCTTCTCTTTTTCTTTCTCTCCCTCTTCTCTCTCTATTTCTCTCTCTTTCTCTTTCATTCTTTCTCATTCTTTCTCTTTCTTTCTTTCTTTCTTTCTTTCTTTCTTTCTCTCTCTCTTTCTTTCTCTCTTTCTCTCTCTCTCTCTCTTTCTTTCCCTCTCTCTTTCTTTCTTTCCCTCTCTCTTTCTTTCTCTCTCTCTTTCTTTCTCTCTCTCTCTTCCCCTCTCTCTCTTTTTCTCTCTATTTCTTCCTCTCTCTATTTCTTTCTCTCTTCTCTCTCTCTCTCTCTCCCCCCCCTCTCTCTATCCCCCCTCTCTCCCCCCTCTCTCTCTCTTCATCTCTACCCCTCTCTCTCTCTCCCCCCCCCCTCTTTTCCCCTCTCTCTTCCCCCCCCCTCTTTTGCTCTCTCTTTTCCTCTCCCTCCCCCCTCTCTCTTTTCCTCTCTCTCTCTTCATTGTGGGTTGTTATGTTACATAAGTCTGCATTTTAGTCTTTTTTGATGTAAGCTTTGACAAAGGCTGTAGCCGAAACGCGTCAACTTTTATGGATTCCATATTTTCCACTGTGTGCCAATAAAGTCAATATGATAAGGATATGAGTTGCTGGCTACCCTGTCGTATATTTTGGATCTAATTATCAGCCTGAGCACCAGCACCCCACTCACATCTTTTTGATGAGCAGTAGAGCTTTGGTGAGTTGTTGTCTACATCTTGAGTAAAGGCAGATGATTTATGTAGCATTTACTTCCTGGAATCCATCTGCCCTTAGCTCAGACATTGGCTGAGCTGAGAACCCTCCCTCTCCTCCTGAAGACTACTGGGATGTATGACATCATTGGCCAAGGCATGGAAACCAGGAAGTAGCTGAAGAAATGTAAAAGAAAATGTTTAAAACTTGTAAATATGATATACTTTCCTATTTTACTAATGGTAGCAGCATAGTGAACACCTGCCCTCCAGAGGATTTACCCCCCTTCCTGACCAGGCCATTTTTTGCAATATGGTGCTGCGTTACTTTAACTGACAATTGTGCAGTCATGCAATGCTGCACCCAAATGAAATTTGTCTTTTTTTCAACAAATGGAGCTTTCTTTCAGTGGCATTTGATCGCTTGTGCATTTTTATTTTTTGCGCTATAAACAAAAAAAAGCTGACAATTTTGAAAAAAAACCCCAGTAATTTTGACTTTTTAGTATAAAACATATCCAGTAAAAAATTTAAAAAAATATACTGGAATTTTTTTTTGTATACTAGTAATGGCGTCGATTAGCGACTTATAGCGGGACTGGGGCGGGCATTCTGACACTGGAGGGGAACTGACTGCCACTGGCATCCCCAGTGACACTAATACAGTGGTCAGTGCTAATAAAAAGCACTGACACTGTACTAATGACACTGGACAGGAAGGGGTTAACATCCAGGGTGATCAAAGGGTTAACTGTGTGCTCTGTGTTTTTTACTAGGAAGGCATGCTGCTTTGTATTTTTTCTGCTATGCAAAGCAATACAAAGTAGCATGCTGGTGCTGACAGGGGAGAGATCTGTGTTGTTTGCATACAGACACCTCCCCTGTCATTGTTCCTCGGCGATTACCGGGTGCCTGCAGGGAATCTCTGGCTGGGACCTGGTGATTGACAGCTAAAGCTGCCAATGGCGGAACGCCAAGGTAAGGCACGCCCCCTACACGGAACTGCAAAATCACATATATGTGATTTTGCGCAGCCCTGCTGCCCTGTAGCGGTAGTTCTACTATAGGGCAGTAGGGAAGCGATTCATTACAACTAGTAAATGTCATTTGAGAGAGTGAAGTTCCGCTTTATGTGGATTTGTGTATTTTTCACTGACATTTGTGCATTTCCTAAACTGTTGCACTGACACCGTGTGACATGAACAATGATGATAACCACCACTATTTTATTCTGTAAAGTGTCTGCTTTTCGAAAATATAGAATTTTGGGGGGTTTTACGTCATCTTCAGACATAAAATACATTTTTTAAACATGTGAGCACAAAATGTAAATGTGGATCTGGCAGCAGATGGCAGGTTGGGTATCCGTGTACTCGGCGCAATCTCATCTTTTATCATTTCCCAAAGCATTGGGTAATATGTGTCTGTAAAAATTTATTTTAGGGGTTTTTTTTTATTTATTTCAGGTACTTATATAGTGCCGTCAATTTAAATAGCGCTTTACATATACATTGTACATTCACATCAGTCCCTAACACCGTCAAGGGGCGTACAATCTAAGGTCCCTAACTCACATTCATACATATACATACTAGGGCCAATTTAGACAGGAGCCAGTACACCTACCAGCATGTCTTTGGAATGTGGGAGGAAACTGGAGGCAACCCACGCAGGCACAGGGAGAACATGCAAACTCCAAGCAGGTGGTGCTCTGGTTGGGATTCAAACCCACGACCCTAGTACTGCCAGGCAGAAGTGATAATCATTTAGCCACTGTTTATTGAAAGAACATGTGTGTTAAAACCATGTGGCATAAATATAGCAGCTGCTACCATTTTATTCTCCAGAATCTCTGATTTTAGAAAATATTAGGTGCCAAAATGTGCAACTTGTGTGCGAACACCTGAACACGGCTGTGGTAGTGAAGTGGTTGATGATCTCTGACTCTCCCCTCGTGTGATGGATGTCTCCTCTACTATCATACCACGGATCTCTATCATCGGAACAATGTTTCTCTGTGATACAAGGTGACCAATCAGAGCGCTCCTCACCTCCGGAGAGAACAAACTTCCAGCTGAGTTGGGATGACACATTTCCCAGAATCCTCCGCTCCTCCCCCTCCCCTCCTCTGTGTTGTGTCCTGAGACCCAGGAGTCCCCGCCACCTCCCACGGTGAGCCTCTGCTTCTCCCACACCGACCCGCCCCCCACCTCTCATTGGATGCCCCAGCAGACGCCGCTCCCATCTCCCCTTCCTTCTGTGCGGCCATTGGCTGCGCGGCGATGCCAGTCTTCCCAGCCCGCTGTGGGAACTAGTTTGTTTTGTGGTCCGCTCTCATTGTGGGTGATGAGCCCGGAGGAGGAGGAACGGGGCTGTGGGGTAAGTGGAGCCGGGTATGGAGGGGACAACACTGGGGGTACCATACCCGGGGACGGAGGGCAGTGCTGGTGATGGAGGGGCTGACAGTGTGCGGAGGGATGGCTGGGGATCCGAGCCTTCATGACATGGATGGATGGATGGGGGGGAGTCATGTTGTCATCGCAGTGTCAGCATTATAGGGTGACGGTCCCTTTAAGGAGATGGTTCCCCTCCCCTCCTGGTCCCCGAGATCAGAGTGACATTTACTGAACTATACGGAGTATGAGCCCCGGACCCGGGTGACCCCTCCACTCCGAGACCAGGACTGCTCGAGTCTCCTGCAGACACTTTGCGGCCACTTCCCCTCTGTAGACCCATCAATGATTACCGCAGTGTCTTGTCCCAGGGGCAGACTTTCCTGATCGCCACCAACCCCCCCTTCCGCCTCTACGTCTGGGGTCCCCCCTTCCGCCTCTACGTCTGGGGTCCCCCCTTCCGCCTCTACGTCTGGGGTCCCCCCTTCCGCCTCTACGTCTGGGGTCCCCCCTTCCGCCTCTACGTCTGGGGTCCCCCCTTCCGCCTCTACGTCTGGGGTTCTCTTCCCCCCGCCTTGTCTGTGGTCCTCCCCCACCCCACCCCCCCCTTACCTCAAGGGTCCCTATCAGAGTCTTCCCTCCCGCCTTACATCAGGGGTTCTCTCCCCCCGCCTTACATCAGGGGTCCCCCCTTCTGACTTACATCTGGCGTCCTTCCCCCGCCTTACGTCTGGGGTCCTCCCCCCTCTGCCTTACCCCTAGGGTCCCCATCAGAGTCTTCCCCCCCCCCCCCACCTTACATCAGGGGTTCCCCCCGCCTTACATCTGGGGTCCTTCTCTCCCCCCCGCCTTACATCTGGGGTCCTTCTCTCCCCCCCCGCCTTACGTCTGGGGTCCTCCTCCCCCCCCCCCTGCCTTACCTCAAGGGTCCCCATCAGAGTCTTCCCCCCGCCTTACATCTGGGGTCCCCCCCCCCCTTTACGTCAGGGGAACTCCTCCCCCACCCCGCCTTACATCAGGGATCCCCTATTCTGCCTTACACCTGGGGTCCTTCCCCCTCCCCCCCTCCTTACGTCTGGGGTTCTCCTCCCCCCCGCCTTACGTCTGGGGTCCTCCCCCCCCCCCCCCCCCCTCTGCCTTACCTCAAGGGTCCCCATCAGAGTCTTCCCCCCGCCTTACATCTGGGGTCCCCCCCCCCTTTACGTCAGGGGAACTCCTCCCCCGCCCCGCCTTACATCAGGGATCCCCTATTCTGCCTTACACCTGGGATCCTTCCCCCCCCCTCCTTACGTCTGGGGTTCTCCTCCCCCCCGCCTTACGTCTGGGGTCCTCCCCCCCCCCCCCTCTGCCTTACCTCAAGGGTCCCCATCAGAGTCTTCCCCCCTGCCTTACATCAGGGGTTCCCCCCTCCCGCCTTACTACAGGGGTCCTTCCCTCCGCCTTACATCGGCGGTACTGCCCCCCCCCCCCCGGCCTTACATCGGGGGTTCTTCCCCCCCGCCTTACATCGGGGGTTCTTCCCCCCCGCCTTACATCGGGGGTTCTTCCCCCCCCCGCCTTACATCGGGGGTTCTTCCCCCCCCCCCGCCTTACATCGGGGGTTCTTCTCCCCCCCCGCCTTACATCGGGGGTTCTCTCCCCACCTTACATCAGGGGTTCTCCCCCCCCCCCCCGAGTCTCTTCTCCCTGAACATTACAGCCCCTCTTATATCATGGTACGTGCAAAAGTTCCTTTTACATCAGAGTCCCCCCCCCCCCCCACCTTACACTTTTTGGAGCACAGGCAGCCTTGGTCAGGGATAGGTCACGTACCGCAGCTGGGGTCACACTTGTGTGGATCGGGAACACACTAAATCGCTGCTCGTGCCATTCTGCAATTCTGTGCAGCACGATTTTCAAAAAGGGTCGGGGGCTTCCCCCCATGTTCTGCGAGTAGGGGGTCTGTTGAAATGAATTGGCTACCCTACCCACAGGGCGCAGCCCGCACATGTGAACCAAGGTGAAATGGACTGCATCCAGCTGCCCATAGATCCTGGATTTTTAATACATAGGAGTTTTGCAGAAACGCACTATAATCCCATTAAAATGATTCCCTATGGGACACATTCACATCTGTGTTTTTCAGCTGCTGCGTTTTTTTTGGAAAGGGTCAATAGCCTTTAATGGACAGAGTGTAGTGCGTTCTTGATTCATTATTTATTTACTTTTTTTTTTTTTTTTTGGGGGGGGGGGGGGGGGGTGGCCACCAGGAAAGTATTGACTTTGATGCCCCTTTTATGTGACTTTTAATGAGTTTCCCTGTACATCACAGCCCTTCTTGTATCATGGTACCTGCAAAAGCCCTTGTTACATCTGGGTCCCCATGTGGTTTCACATCAGTCCAACCGGACCCCCCCCCCCCCCCCCCGCATTCAGGGCTCCCATCACAGTTACCTCCCCCACACTTACATCAGGTCAGGGACTTGTATAAATGCAACAGCGTGCAGTTTTGGTTCAGTAGACTTCAATGAACAAGCAGCAGAAACACGTAGTGTGTTTTTGATGCTATTTTTGCCATTATTATTATACAGGATTTATATAGCGCCAACAGTTTGCTCAGCACAAAATGAAGGCAGACATTACAGTTACAATACAATTTGGTAGAAGAGGATACAGAAGGCACGGCTCATTAGAGCTTATAATCTAGGAAGAAGGGTTGAGTGATACAAAAGGTAATAGCTGTGGGGGGGTGAGCTGATGAAGGAAATAAATCAGGGGTGGCGAACAAGTTAGACACAAAGAGCCAAAATTTTAAACTTGTGAAAGTCAGAGAGCCACACCACGCAGTGACCTGCCAAAACAGACAAACGCTCACACAAAAACACATTAAAACCATATTATTCACCATAACACTTTCTTCCCCTTACAAAACAACAATGTGTTCATTTCAAGGTAAGTGTCCACCCTCAACACACACATCAAATGCAACTTAGCCAGAGTTAACACATCAACTACCCTGGAGGTTGTTGTGGCACCTGTCTCTCTCTCTCTCCCTTCTCTCTCTCACTCTAACACACAAGTATACAAAAAAAAATTCTGAACTAATGGACTGCGGACACAGTACAGGAGATGACCAGAGACTGCGGACACAGTACAGGAGATGACCAGAGACTGCGGACACAGTACAGGAGATGACCAGAGACTGCGGACACAGTACAGGAGATGACCAGAGACTGCGGACACAGTACAGGAGATGACCAGAGACTGCGGACACAGTACAGGAGATGACCAGAGACTGCGGACACAGTACAGGAGATGACCAGAGACTGCGGACACAGTACAGGAGATGACCAGAGACTGCGGACACAGTACAGGAGATGACCAGAGACTGCGGACACAGTACAGGAGATGACCAGAGACTGCGGACACAGTACAGGAGATGACCAGAGACTGCGGACACAGTACAGGAGATGACCAGAGACTGCGGACACAGTACAGGAGATGACCAGAGACTGCGGACACAGTACAGGAGATGACCAGAGACTGCGGACACAGTACAGGAGATGACTGCTGACCTTTGGGGAGGTGGGGAGCGGGTACCTGAATTTGACAGGTACCCGCTCTTACTTCCGCAGAGTTTTTGTTTGATCTTACCTGTTCCTCGATCCAGCCGCGCGCTGTCTTCCCGGCTTCTGTAATGGCGCTCGGCATGACAGCCGGGTGCCCAGTGCGCATGAGCGAGAAGCACTTGCGCTTTGTGATTGGTCCGGCGGCTTCTGGGATCTGTCATGTGTCCCAGGTACCGCCTTACCATTCACAAAAAGCACCGCTTCTTGCGCATGCGCACTTGGCACCCGGCTGTCATGCCCAGTGCCCACACTACAGAAGCCAGAAGACAGCGCGCCGCTCGATAGAGGAAAAGGTAAAAAATAAGAGAAACATGAAACTTGGCAAGAGCCACAGTATACAAAATATGATAAGAGGCAAAGGGCCGCATTCATTTTGGCCGGGAGCCGTACGCGGTTCTAGAGGCCGCGTGTTTGCCACCCCTGAAATAAATGATCACTAGTTAGAAGCAGGATAGACTTCTTTAAAGAGAGGTTTTCAGGGATTGTCTAAAGGTGGATAGATTAGGAGATAGTCAGACAGATTGGGGTAGGGATTTCCATAGGATGGGAGAAGCTTGGGAGAAGTTCTGGAGGCAAGCGTGGGAGGAGGAGACATTGAAGCTAGAGAGCAGAAGGTCTTGGGAGGATCGAAGAGAGCGGTTTGGTTGATATTGAGACCAGGTTGGTGATGTAGCTGAGGGCAGAGTTGTGGATGGCTTTGCATGTTGTTGTTAGTATTTTGAATTTTATTTGTTGGGCAAATGGAAGCCAGTGGAGGGATTGGCAGAGAGGGATGGAGGCCAGTAGAGCGATTGGCAAAGAGGGGTGGAGGACACTGGAGGCCAGTGGAGGGATTGGCAGAGAGGGGTGGAGGACACAGCACGGAGGCCAGTGGAGGGATTGGCAGAGAGGGGTGGAGGACACTGAATGGAAGGATGGCAGAGAGGGGTGGAGTACACTGCATGGAGGCCAGTGGAGGGATTGGTAGAGAGGGGTGGAGGACACTGCATGGAGGCCAGTGGAGGGATTGGCAGAGAGGGGTAGCAGACACTGAACGGTTGGTAAGGTGGATGAGCCTGGCAGCAGGATTCATGATGGACTGGAGGGGGGATAGCCTATGTACCGGTAAGCAAATGAGGAGGGAGTTGCAGTAGTTGAGGTGAGAGATAACCAGGGAGCGAATTAGGAGCTTTTTGGTATCATTGGTTAAAAAGGGGTGTATTCTGGAGATGTTGCGATTCTGGAGATGTTGCGGAGGTTAAGGCGGCATAATTTGGACAGGGATTGGATGTGGGCCTGAAAGGATAGTTCAGAATTTAGGGTTACCCCTAGCACCCTGGCATGCAGGGATGGGTTGGTGCTATTGATCCTGACCAAGAAACCAGGGGAAGAGGCGCGTGGGGGAGGAAATACGAGCTCAGTTAGATTGAGTTTTAGGAAGTGGTGTGACATCCAGTCTGATATGTCTGTTAGTAAATTGGTGATACGTGAGGAAACTGATGGGCTGAGCTGAGAAGTAGAGAGATTAGTGTGTCATCAGCATAGAAATGGTATTGGAAACCATAGGAAGCTATCAGCTGACCCAGGGAAGAAGTGTAGATTGAGAATAGGAGAGGTCCAAGGACAGAACCTTGAGGGACCCCGACAGTAAGATGAGGAAGTAGAGTTGTCGGTGACACTGAAGGTGCGGTGAGATAGGCAAGATTCAAACCAACGGAGAGTATAGTTACATAGACCAATTAAAATATATATATATATATATATATATATAATAAATATAATTTTTTTTTTTTTGGGAGGAGGGGTTGGTTAACTGTCAAAGGCAGCGGAGAGGTCCAAGAGTAAGAGTACGGAATAGTGACCATTGGTTTTAGTGGTTAGGAGAGCAGTTTCTGTGGAGTGTTGTGGGCGAAATCCAGACTGAAGGGGATCAAGAAGGTTATTCTCAATAAGGTGGCAGCTCAGCTGGTTGTAGACTAGACGTTCAAGGAGTTTGGAGACAAAAGGGAGTAAGGAGATGGGTCTTAGGAAAGTATTGACTTTGATTTGACATTTCATGGGTGTGAAGTAACATCAAAGTCTCATCCAACTCACACCCAATCCGAAGTTGCACCTATTCAAAGTCATATCAAAGTCAATACTTTCCTATTGAGGACAAAAAAAAAAAAACGTGCTGGAAAACACATCAATTGCAACACGCAAAGGTGTGGATCTGGAAGGCTCCTGATGCAGAAGACTGAAAGGACATGGATGGCACAATAATATCTGCTCCATTTTTCTCTGATTCACCCTGGAGCAGGGCGGACTGATCATTTAGTCACTCGGGCACTGCATCAATAGGGGGCTCCATGAGATGCCCCTGGTACCTTTCATAGGCTTTCTTGGGTGTGGTTTGAGTGTGGGAGAGGACACGGCCCGATGCTTTCCTATTGCCCGGGGGCCCCATGAGTTGTCAGTCCGCCCCTGCCCTGGAGTCTCTTCAGATTCCCTTCTGATGGCACCAGACGGCACCCGGCCAAAAGAATTTGATCCATAAATAGTTTTGATTAATATCTGAATCATTGCTGGGGCTCTTGTTACCCAAAATCAGATACAAGGATTGGAAGTTCTAATCTGTTTTCATACAAGAAATTGTCCGTGTGTGGATGAGATACCATCCTGGAAAGTGTAGGTTGTATTTGTATCCTCCAATATCCATCCTTGGTGCTATATCTGGATGGATGTGGTTAGAAGGAAAATAAAGAATTGCTTGATGGTGGAATCATTGATTAACCACTTGAGGTCCAGCCTGTAATACCCCTTCCTTTCTGGGCAATTTTTTCAGTGTGTGATAGTTTGACGGACAATTACTGTCATGTGACACTGTACCAAGATACATTTTAGATCCTATTTGGGACCAATTATTTTTCATTATTTAATATATAATAGGTTTGTATGTAACTCCTTTTTTGGTATTGGTTAAAATGTGGCATTTAGTAATGAAAGGGTTAATAATAAAAATTAACAATAACCTATATTAAGCAACATTCCCCCCCCCCCCCCCCCCCAAGTAAAAGCAGCACACATTACACATTGTTAGGCACACAGTTAACTCCTTGATTGCGCTTAAATGTTAACCCCTTCCCAGCCAGTGTCAGTATAGAGGCAGTGTACATTATTAGCACTGATCACTGTATTCTTGTCACTATTGATATCCGTTAATGTACCTCCCAGCCAGCATCAACTAGTGCCAGATTGCCCTCCACACTATCACAGTCCCACTATAAGTCGCTGATCACCGCCATTACTAGTATAGTGTCATAGCTGTGTAAATTCCAGTAGTTTGTAGGCATCATATCTATGGTACAAACCAATTAATGTACACTTACTGGGATTTTTTATTTTTTCTCCAAAGACATGAGGCAGAACACATTTTGGCCTAAATTTATAAAGGTTTTATATATATTTTGGCCTAAATTTATGAAGGTTTTATATTTTATTCATATATATTTTGGCCTAAATTTATGAAGGTTTTATATTTATTTATTTTTTATTGGATATGTTTTATAACAGTAAAAAGTAAAACATATATATTTGTGTGAAATAAAAGTTTAATTTGGGTTCAGTGTTGCATGACCGCACAATTACCAGTTAAAGTAGCGTAGTGCTGAATGGTGAAAAATGCTCTGGTCATAAAAGGGGTAAAATCTTCTGGAGGTTTAGGTGGTTAAACGGTGATCCAATAAATACCACGTATACCGTGTGTGGGGACAACGCATGAAACGTCATACAACAAGAAAAGCTGGATTGCAAATATAAAATGTGTGCATGTAGTCAGTATTGAATACTAAAACAGAAAACTGCTTTCTGGATCCTGCTGTATACAGCCAGGGCAACAAGAAATATACATGCTAGTCTGAGTTTATAAAGAGATCAGGAAAACAGAAGTACAGTATAAATATTTATACCATTAAAGTAAGCTCGTGCCCTGAAAAGGCGAGCTAAAAGTTTGGGAAATGTATTATTTAAAGTGGTTGTAAACATCAAACATGAAATATGAACCAAGCATATCCCTCTATAGTGTATACTTGTCTCAGTTAATAGCACTGAGTGTCATATCTGTCTGCTGCCTCCTTCCTCTATCAGCATGAACCACTTCTGACAATTTTTCCTGACACCAAGAGAAAAAAGGTGACGGGAGGGATCTCCAGCAGGTTCACAGGCTCAGCTCTGTTTCTGTTTGCTTTGTGGAGGGGGTGTGTCTCCCTTCCCTCCAATCAGCTGTCAGAGCTGTCCTTGCTGAGCTCTGCAAAATGTAATTTCAGCTCTCCGTTCCTTTTTTTTTTTTTTTTTTTTTTTTTTTCTCTTTCTGAACTCTCAGACAAGTTTTATTGTTTTATTCTGAAATTTCTTCTGATGAAGAGAAGACTGCAGATAAACCGGTACAACTTATTTAGGAGGATATAAGTGTAGCAGTTATCACGCACAAAATTTCAGTAACAATACACTTAGCCCCAGTTCACAGCCGTGAGACTTGACTTGTTGGGCACTTATTTAGTAAAAAATTTTTTTTTGATTTGTTTTTTTTTTTCTGTGCCTCTGTTGCATTCAGTGCGCAATGCGGTCTTCCGAATGTTGCGCGTTCAATTGAATGGGGACTCCCTGTAACCACACTCAGTTCAGTCGTGTGGATTTTTAGGGGTTAAAGCAGGTGGTCAGATGCCCTCTGAAGAGCCTTCCACCACGGAAAGCTTTTCACATGGTGATGCCAGCGTGTAGGCGCCCTGAAAATGCCAAAACAGCCTCCGAATTCCTTGGGGTACACTCTGCTCCTGTTCTTCTACCCGGAGCTCAGTTGGGTGTACAGTGAACAGAACCTGACTCTATTGCTTCCATGTTTCTGGACCAGGGGCGGACTGACAACTCATGGGGCCGCCGGGCAATTGGGGATCATGGGGCCCCTGTGTCCTTGCCCACACTCAAAACACACCCAAAAAGTCTATAAAAGGTACCAGGGGCATTTTATGGGGCCCCCTACTGACCCTGGGCCCTCGGGCAGTGCCGGAGTGCTTGAATGGTCAGTCCGCCCCTGTTCTGGACTTCCGAGTACAAGACTTTTTTGCATTTAGTGATCATTCCACAAGTTCATATAAACAGACATGTGGGGTCAGTGAACCCAGAGCCGCATCATTTATTTTGCAGCAGACTGAAATGAGATGAATTCCTGCTACACAAAAAGCAAAATGTCATGAAATAGAAAAGTGTTGTTTTTTTTTTTTTTTTTTTTAAATGCTCTGACTTCTGTTAGAGGGTGGCTACATCTGTTCTCCATGGTCCCACTGTATGTAGGAATGTAGTCACCCTCTCTTGCTCCCTCCTCAAGACTATGTGATTTGTAGAATGCATAGAGCATGATCACAACTCATGTGCCCCGCTCATTCCAATCCAACAGAAGTGTAGGGGAATAGGTGAGGTTCGGGAGTTCACAAAGGACATTACATGGAGGTAGAAAAACTTACAATTTCATTAAAAAAAAAATACAGGGCCATTAAAGTTGTTGTAAACCCTTACTTATACCCAAAGAAGTGACTGGCCTTAGGTGATACACAGAGATGAAACAAATTCTCCTACATAAGTTGTATCTGTTTATCTGTAGCTGCCTGTCCCCTCTACATCCATTCAAAGTGCAGAATTTACACAGGAGCTCTCAGCTCTGAAAAGCAGGAGGCAGGAGCTAAAATGACTTCAGTGAGGAGAGCTCTGAGAGCTGATTGGAGAGAAGGGACCCCCCCTCCCCCCTTCACACAGCACAAAGGAACAGAGCAGAAACTGTCAATCCCCTGTCACCATTATTCTCTTGGTGTCAGGAAAATGTTGGAAGTAACTCATGCTTGCAGGAAACAGAAATTATAGTTAGGCTTCATGTGTGTTTTTTAAGCTAGAAGCGGTTATCAGCATTTTTTTTCTACTCCTAGAATCTGAATAGTGTTACCCTATGTGTCCATGCACACTATTTTAGGCTAGTAGTTTTTTTTTTTTTTTTTTTTTTTTTTTTTTCAAGCTTAGAAGCAGAAGAAAAATGTGTCTGTATAGTTTTTGGGAGTGTTTTTCCCAGAGAAAGTGTTAAACTCTCCTAACAGGTGTAATTTGTTTTTAGTTTTTTGTTTTGTTTTTTCCTACATGTACTGTAAAAACATTATTAAAATGCTGCTAAAAAATGCTATTACCGTTGTTTTTATCCAGCACTTTTTGAGCTTAAAAAAAACAAAAAACAAAAAAAAATGCTAGTGTGCATGGAGCCTTAGTGCTTTGGATTGAGACAAGTACACACTGAAGAGAGATTTGCTTTGTTCATATTTCATGTCTGAGGTTTACTACCATTTTAAGCAGTTGATGTTTATGGATTATTTTTGGTAAATAAGGAGATCATTTAGGCTTCATGTACACATGTTTAGGAGCTTTTGGCAATTTTTATTTATTATAATTATTTTTTTTGCCAAAGCCCCTGAGCTCAACTCAATTGAAGCCTATATATTCATGCACACATAGGCATTCACCAGAGTTTAGGAGCAGTTAAACGTTCCTGCAGCAAAAAAAAAAAAAATGCTAAAAGCAGCAAAAAAAGGTCGTAAATGTGCTTCTTTTAGCTGTTTATTCACTTGATTGGCCAGAGTATTTTCCATTAACATGACAAACCGCGCCTAACGTTTAACCGCGTTTACACACTTGTTTGGCCAAAACATTCCTCTCCTGAACGCAGAAGAATCGCGTTCAGGAGAGGAATGTTTTGGCCAAAAAAGTGTGTAAACGCGGGTAAACGTTAGGCGCGGTTTGTCATGTCAATGGAAAATACTCTGGCCAATCAAATGAATAAACGGCTGAACGCAGCACCACATTTACAACCTTTTTTGCCGCGTTTTTTAGTTTTTTGTTTTTTTTCTTTTGTTTGTTTTTTTCCCCCGCTGCCAGGAGAGCTTTAGTGTCTAGGGGGGAATATGTGTACACAAGGCCTTGGTGTCACTTTAATTCTTCAATAAATTGTGTGTATTTATGAGGTTGTCACTTTTCAGGCTTTAGATTGAAAGCTCAGCTCTTTGAGAGATAAATTAATGATTACTTAAACGGCAAATAAAGCCTTTTGGTTCTGGGAATGGAAATCAATAGGTTCCCAGGTCACTGGATTCTGATTTGGAAGCGTTTTACCTTGGTGAGCCCCCCTTCACTGTACTGCGGGGAAATCTCGGCACCCCCTGAACGGTTGTTTAGTGACACCTCTTGGGTCCAGTAAAAAAAAAAAAAAAAAAAAAAAAAAGATTAGTAGGGTAATCACAGCAGTAATAGGAGTAATTCATTTATCTCTGTATTTATGATCTCGGTGCAGACAGACACATTGATTTCTTTCATCCAGGAGGCTAATTCCAGCAAATCAATATAGACTGCAGCAAATGAAGAGGCAGATCAGATATACTGTATACAGTATTTATGATGGGTTTTTGTAGATATGGTTTCTATAGAAATAAATACTGTAGTGTGTTGGGGCTCATTCACACGGATATATGCATATTTTCCTAATGACAGGTTCTTGCTGGCAGAGTCTAATATGCACATAAAGTACTTGAATTTGTACACATTTATTATGCGTTTATGCGCATAAATTCTGCAGCTGTGTATATTTTTGTATGTAAATGAAACTGTGTGTATGGGCTGATTGATTATTGTAGTGCTGCATTCAGATCCATGCAAAACTATTTGCTGTACACCTCTAAACACAGGTTTTTTGTTTTTTTTTTGGGGGGGGGGGGGGCGCGGTCCATATGTATAAGCTCTTGGGCCTCGTTTTAGACTTGACATCACCAGAAACTCCTCCCAATGCGTTTTGTCCTCAGGAACAGGCTTGTTTAGACTTGCTCTGCTGTCTGAAGTGTGTTCTGCATTCAGGACTGTGCTTCAGACAATGATAGGCAGTGAGGAGGCGTTGGATCACCTCCTCGTTTGCCTGCTTTAACCCCCTAGCTAGGGCCCATTCACACATGTGCAACTTGTCATGGGACTTTCGGGGCCAAAGTCGCATGACAAGTCACACCCCATGTTTCCCAATGAGTACCATTCATGTCTGTTCGACTTCAAGTTGAAATGAGTTCCTGCACTACTTTGGTGCGACTTTCATGTGAACCTGAATGTTGCACCTGAATGATATGCATGCGACTGGTTTATGATTTTGGACAGCACAAACAATCATCCTCGGTCAAAGCCAAAGTTGCATCAAGTCGCAATGAAAATCGCACGATTTTGAAGTTGCACAAACGTAAGTGGAACTGGACAACCGTATACGATGCGCGTGCATGTGTACACCACCAGGCCACTGCCTCAGCAGCAACAGGGGGAGCAGTTGAGGGGCAGTAAAAATGTGGCTCAGCCGTGGGGTTTTACCACCCCTCAATCACAAGTGTAAATGAGGCCTTATAGTAAATATCTTAAGGCTCCATGCACACGGGGCGTTTTAATAACACTGGTAATGTTAGCTGTGTAACATCGCGTTAAAAATGAGTTGTTTTTTTTTTGTTCGCATTTTAGCATTAGCGTTTAGCTGTGTTTTTGTTTTTTTTTGTTTTTTTCTTCTGCGTTTTTTTTTTAGCTTTTTTTTTTTTTTTTTTTTTTTTTTTAAACAAAAAAAATTTTTTTTGCTCAAAAAAAAGTCCAAAAGCTCTGGTTTGCCATGTTTTGCTGCGTTTTTCAGCGTTTATTTCAGGTACTTATATAGCGCTGTCAATTTACGCAGCACTTTACATATATATATTGTACATTCACATCAGTCCCTAACCCTCAAGGAGCGTACAATCTAAAGTGTTAGAATGTTTTTACAGCTAAAAAACTCTAGAACCCACTTTTTTTTTTCCCCCAGCCAAAAACCGCTGATTAGTCTGTGTGCATGGACACATAGGATAACATGCTGGGGAGTTTACTGGCTGTAAAAATGTCCAGTGTGCATGAAGACGTAGAAGTATGCAGAATGTTTGTGTTACTGTCAGAGTTCTTTCTTTCTTTTGCTCTATGTAGGTTAAATAGTGCGGCTTACAAAGTGGTTATAGAGGCTGAATGCTATTTTATCTTCATGAATTCTATGCATGAAGGTACAAAAAGACCTTCAGTATGCAGCTCCTCCCTCGGCTCCCCTAATGCGTACCTGAGCCCCATCTCTCGATCCAGTGATTTGCATGAGAGCCTCGGTTCTCCAGGGACTCTCCATCCTCATTGGTTGAGACCGCAGTGGGAATTACTCTGATCTGTCCCAGAAGAAAAAAGGGGTAAAAGAGCAGCAAATTCATACTGCACACAGCTATACCGGGTGCCTGGGGGGTGGCGAGGGTGTGTGCACTTGAAATAGACAGCATGAAATGGACATCTTTTGACAGCGTCACGGCATAGAATTAATACTTTACCAAAGCTACAGGAAGACTGGAAGGAACAGACCCCATTGGAACCATAATGCACAGGGGGTCGCGGAGAAGCCTTAAACACAACCAATTTGATGAGCCCATATAGCCTTGGCAAACATCCCAGCTTCAGAGCGTCTCCTTGCACATAGGAAGGCTTCCAACTTAAACGCGTTCAGGCCGCTCATTATATAGCCTGTTTCTGGCACTTTCCTGAAAGGTTCCGTTGGTCACACCCAGCCACTTCACTGGCAAACAACGTCTTCTCTCGTAATATCATACTTTTGCCACAAATCGATCACCTTTAGCCTAGAGAAATGATATCAATGTTATTTCTCATGCTTATGGCATCTGGGCAACGATGCTTTATTGTAAAGATTCCCCAAGAAACAAAGGGTCCAAGTCCAAAATATTTCATAGGCATTACACCCCCCCCCCGGTCCTGTCATCTTTTTAGTTGGAGCTCAAGCTCCTGTTTTTAACACCCATCCTTGACGCTCATGTAAAGGAGACATAAATCACTCCCTGGTTATCTCTCACTTTGACTATTGTAACTCCCTCCTCATTCGCCTACCTGATCGCAGGCTATCCCCTCTTTAGTCTATCATGAATACTGCTGCCAGACTCATCCACCTTACCAACTGTTCCATATCTGCCATCCCTCTCTACCAATCCCTCCACTGGCTTCCCATTGCCCAATGAGTAAAATTCAAAACATTAACAATAAAGTATAAAGCCATTTATAACTCTGCCCCAAATTACATCACCGATCTTGTCTCCAAATATCACCCAAACCGTACTCTCCGCTCTACGCACGACCTCCTGCTCTCCAGCTCCCTTGTTTCAGTTGACTCGTACAGGCACAGTCACATACCTGTACGTTGGCAGGGTCTACAGGTTTTAGGGCGCATGCGTTCTTCACTCCCCTCCCCAACTCCTGCTGTGATTGGACACAGCTGGGTTTTGTCAACAGGTGTCAGCCAGTGATCCATGGCTGATACCTGCTGATTGCTTGTGTCCAATCACAGCCCAGAGCCATGTGTTGACAAACACATAGGGCTCTGTACAGAGGGAATGACCATGTATTAAATTAAATAGAAATTCCAGTATATATATACCATAGGTTTTTAAACACTATAGCTTTCACACAAACCAATCCATATACACTTATTGGGATTTTTTTTTTAACTGAAGATTTGTAGCAGAATACACTTTTGGCCCTAATTTTTTTTAAAGAAATTTATTTTTTTATTGGATGTTTTATAGCAGAAAGTTAAAAAAAAAAAATATATATATATACCGTATTTTCCGGCGTATAAGACGACTTTTTTTGACCCTTGAAAATCTTCTCAAAAGTCGGGGGTCGTCTTATACGCCGGTATACGGCATGCTGACACTTTTTAGGGGGGGGCGGTGCGGTAACGCCGCCCCCCCCCCTCCAACGGAAGGGAAACTAAGTACAGGGGTGGGCAGGGGCTTCTGTTTCTTACCTGGCTCCGGTCCCACGACGATCCGGTCCAGGAAACGCGGCTGCTCCTTCCTACAGTTCGGCCACTGGATGTTCGCGCGGCTGCTCGGCTCCGCCTCCTCACCGGTGATTGGCCGCCAGAACTGTAGCTCAGGAAAGGCACACAGGCGGCCAATCACCGGCGAGGAGGCGGAGCCGAGCGGCCCCGCGAAAATCAAGTGAAAGTAAGTGTGCCGTGCACAGGTGCTGCTGCAACCATATATGCTGGCTGCAGCAGCACCATACTGAACAGGGGTCAGCAAGTGTCATTGGTGTCAGTGGGAGGAATAGTGCCCCATCATTGGTGTCGCTGATACCAATGATGGGGCATTATTCCTCCCACCAACACAAACGATGGGGCACTTTTCCTCCCCCCCACTGACACCAATGATGGGGCGCTATTCCCCCCACTGATACTAATGATGGGGCGCTATTCCCGCCACTGATACCAATGATGGGGCACTATTCCTGCCACTGACACCAATGATGGGGCACTATTCCTGCCACTGACACCAATGATGGGGCGCTATTCCTCCCACTGACACCAATGATGGGGCGCTATTCCTCCCACTGACACCAATGATGGGGCGCTATTCCTCCCACTGACACCAATGATGGGGCGCTATTCCTCCCACTGACACCAATGATGGGGCGCTATTCCTCCCACTGACACCAATGATGGGGCGCTATTCCTCCCACTGACACCAATGATGGGGCGCTATTCCTCCCACTGACACCAATGATGGGGCGCTATTCCTCCCACTGACACCAATGATGGGGCGCTATTCCTCCCACTGACACCAATGATGGGGCGCTATTCCTCCCACTGACACCAATGATGGGGCGCTATTCCTCCCACTGACACCAATGATGGGGCGCTATTCCTCCCACTGACACCAATGATGGGGCGCTATTCCTCCCACTGGTGTGCATTGGAAGAGGGGTAGTCTTATACGGCGAGTATAGCCAAAACACTACATTTTAACAGGAAAAACAGGGGGGTCGTCTTATACGCCCAGTCATCTTATACGCCGGAAAATACGGTATATTTTACTTTCTGCTATAAAATAACCATATATAAAAACGAAGACCGAAAATCTTGAGGGAAAAAAAAAAATATAGATTTTTGTCACTTCCTGCTATAAAATATATATATATTTTATAGCAGAAAGTGACATAAATCTATATATTTTTTTTTTTTTCCGTCAAGATTTTCGGTCTTTGTTTTATATGAGAAAATAAGAGCCAGTGGTGATCAAATACCATCAAAAGAAAGCTCTATATGTGTGAAAAATTACATAAATTTAATTTGGGTACAGTGTTGCATGACCGTGCAAATACCAGATAAAGTAGTGCAGTGCTGAATAGAAAAAAAAATGGCCTGAAGGGGGTAAAACCTTCCAGTGGTCAGGTAGTTAACACTCTTTAATATCCTTTTTGTAGCAAATTTTGCCAGCTTTTACCTATATACATAACATGGTAATTTTACGTCCTATTTTCTTTCCTTCTTTTTGAATGCAGTGTTCTAGGATGGTTCTGTAAAATAAAAGAAAACCGGAAGTAAGAGCACAATGCACAAAGAGAAGCATGCTGTCACCCTGGAGGCCGGGATATAAAAGATGTCAAACAGGCAATGAAAATGCAGAACATTCTTTCCCTCAGACCCAAAGAGCAGCACATTCCTGACGTTCCACTGAGGTCTGGACTAAACAGAATGTGCTTGTTGCTACAAATTTATACCTAGTGTAGACAGTCACGGGGAAAATGGGCTCAGCGAAATCGCAGGACTAACTGAACATAAACCAAAGCTCATCTAAAATACCCCGTACAACGCTACAGCGGGTAAGTTTACTATTGGATTTGCAGCAGATGTGTATGAGTGAAGGTGGCGTCTGCTGGCAGAGACAGCACAATGTTTTCCATTGTTTGTACAGCCTAGACATATGAAGCAATCAGTACAAGATCGTTTCTGATGTAGGAAAGATCAGTCTTGGGGGGAGATTTACCAAAACTGCAGAGTGCAGCATGTGTTGCAGCTGTGCATGGTAGCCAATCAGCTTCTAACTTCAGTTTGTTCAATTAAGCTTTGGCAATAAAACCCGAAGCTGATTGGTTTCTATGCAGAGCTGCACCAGATTTTACACTTTCCAGTTTTAGTAAATACACCCCTTCATCTCTTTTTTTTTTTTTTTTTACCACTGGCCCTCCAGAGGATTTATGCGCCCCCCCCCTCCCCTTCCTGAACAGGCCATTTTTTGCGCTATAACACTATGTTTATGTAGCTGACAGTTGCACAGTCATGCAACGTTGCATCCATATTAAATTTGCTCCTTTTTATTTTTTTCCCCCCACAAATAGAGCTTAATTTCGGTGGTATTTGATCACCTCTGCATTTTAAAATTTTTGTGCTAGGAAAAAAAAAAAAAAGCCCGACAATTTTGAAAAATAAAAACCCAATATTTTTGACCTTTTTGCTATAAAACACGTCCAGAATTTCTTCATAAGTCAGTGACTTATAGCGGGACTGCAGCGGGCATTCTGACACTGGGTGGGAACTGACTAACTGCCGTTGACATCCCAATGACACTAAGGCAGTGATCAATGCTAATAAAAAGCACTGACACTGTACTAATGACACTTGGCAGGAAGATGTTGACATCTGGGACAATCAAAGGGTTAACAGTGTGCTGTTTTACATGTGCTATGTGTGTTTGATTAGGGAAACATGCTGCTGTGTATTTCACTGCTGTGCACAGCAGCATGAGAAATACGCAGCAGCATGTCCTTGCTGGCAGGATAAAGACATGTTTACATACAGGTCTTTCCCGTGTCAGCCTTACTCTGCGATCGCCGGGTGCTGGTGGGGAATCTCTGTCCGGGACTCAGTGATTGACATCCCTAGCCGCCAATGGCTTTGCGGGTAGGGAGGCATGCACACACCCCCTACCCGGATATGCAAATTGTGTGTGTGTGTGTGTGTGTGTGTGTGTGTGTATATATACATGATTTTGTGCAGCCCTGCCACCCTGTAGCAGTAGTTCTTCTATAGGGCGGTGGGAAAGCAATTAAACCTGCTTTTATCCCGTATTATTCCTATAGGCTGCTGGTCTGCACCATTATCAGGAACAATGGTAGTGCACCATTTCCCATGCAAGATAATGGGTTTGATTTGCTAATGGCAAGCAGGCTGCACTTTGGAAGCGTAGTTGCTCCAGAGCTTTGCAAAGTGAAGCTTTGCCACATTTTCTAAGAATGCCCAATCACGTGCAACAAAAATGTAAAAAAAAAAATTTTGCTTGCTCATGATTGGATAATGGAAGTCAGAAGAGCTTCCCTACATTTACTAAGCTCGGGAGTAACTGCATTTGCAGAGTGCCCAATCTATTTGCCATTAGTAAATCCACTCCAATATATGAAGAACATAATGAGTTTCTTCCTTCGTATACTGGCAGAATGTCAATTCATGAAGTGTTAGTCCAAGTACAATGATCGTTTAGATGGTGAATTAAATTTTATTTTTAATATCCAAACCAAAATCCCCCCTCAATCCATGTCTCCATGCTTTATTTTGTAGAGAAATCACTTTGAAAACCCCCCCCCTAACAGCTCTAGCCTCGGCCATCTTGAGTAAGGGCAGATGATTCATGTAACAACTTTCTGGATGGGTGAGCTTAGCTTAGAAAGCCCCTTCTTCAGGTAAAGGGGAAAAAAGAAAGCTTTGACTCCTAGGATGAATAACATCATTTTGGCCTAGGCCAGAAACCAGGATGTAACTGAAGAAATGTAAAAAAAAACTTTTAAAGTAAGTAAATTATAATAAATCTTTGTATCTACACTACTCAAAAAAATTAAAGGAACACTTTTTAATCAGAGTATAGCATCAAGTCAATTAGACTCCTTGCATATTGATCTGGTCAGTTAAGTAGCAGGGGGGGATGTTAATCAGTTTCAGTTGCCTTGGTGTTAATGAGAGTAACAGGTGCAGTAGATGGGCAACAATGAGATGGCCCTCAAAACAGGAATAGTTTTACAGGTGGAGACTGTTTTTTCACTAGTTTTGCATTTGGCTAGGGTCAATGTCACTACTAGTAGCATGAGGAGATACCTGGACCCTACAGAGGTTGCTCAGGCAGTCCAACTCCTCCAGGATGGCACATCAATACGTCCCATTGCCAGAAGGTTTGCTGTGTCTCCCAGCACAGTCTCAAGAGCATGGAGGAGATTCCAGGAGAGAGGCAGTTATTCTAGGAGAGCTGGACAGAGCCGTAGAAGGCCCTTAACCCATCAGCAGGACCGGTATCTGCTCCTTTGTGCAAGGAGGAACAGGATGAGCACTGCCAGAGCCCTACAAAATGACCTCCATCAAGCCACTGGTGTGAATGTCTCTGACCAAACAATCA
This sequence comes from Staurois parvus, assembly GCF_062004578.1. Classification (NCBI taxonomy): domain Eukaryota; kingdom Metazoa; phylum Chordata; class Amphibia; order Anura; family Ranidae; genus Staurois; species Staurois parvus. The sequence continues at coordinate 7,408,499 of NW_028318228.1, read as the reverse complement.
GAAACAGACTTCATGAGGGTGGCCTGAGGGCCCAACATCCTCTAGTAGGCCCTGTGCTCACTGCCCGGTACCATAGAGCTCGAATGGCATATGCCATTGAGAATCAGAATTGGCAGGTCCACCACTGGTACCCTGTGCTTTACAGATGAGAGCAGGTTCACCCTGAGCACATATAACAGACATGGAAGGGTCTGGAGAAGCCATGTAGAATGTTATGCTGCCTGTAACATGGTTCAGCATGACCGTTTTGGTGGTGGGTCAGTGATGGTCTGGGGAGGCATATCCATGGAGGGACGCACAGACCTCTACAGGCTAGACAATGGCACCCTGACTGCCATCAGGTAATGGGATGAAATCCTTGGACCCATTGTCAGACCCTACGCTGGTGCAGGGGGTCCTGGGTTCCTTCCGATGCACGGCAATGCCCGGCCTCATGTGGCGAGAGTATGCAGGCAGTTCCTGGAGGATGAAGGAATTGATACCATTGAATGGCCCCCACACTCGCCTGACCTAAATCCAATAGAACACCTCTGGGATATCATGTTTCCATCCATCTAACGCCACCAGGTTGCACCTCAGACTGTCCAGGAGTTCAGGGATGCCCTGGTCCAGATCTGGGAGGAAATACCCCAGGACACCATCCGTCGTCTCATTAGGAGCATGCCCCAACGTTGTCAGGCATGCATACAAACACGTGGGGCTACACAACAACTGAGGACCATTTTGAGTTGCTGCAATGAAATTTCAGCAAAATGGACTCTTCTGCTGCATCATTTTTTCCCTTTGATTTTTGGGGTGTCTTTGAATTCAGTCCTCTGTAGGTTGATAATTTTCATTTCCATCAAATAATGGGGCATCCTTATGTTCCTAACACATTACCCAGTCCATATCAGTATAGAGATCCAGCATGAGATTTTTCCCCATTGAGATCTGATGTGTTTTCAAAGTGTTTTTTTCAAAGTGTATTTACGAAGGCTAGCAGCATAAGGATTAAAAATAGTTAGTGATTAGTAATTATGTTCTTTAAAAAACAAAAAAGTCATACTGCTCTGTGCAGTGGTTTTGTACCGGGCAGCCATAGCACTCTTGGCTAGTACTCCCCCCCAATAACAAGCCACTTGCTATGGGGGCACTGGTGTGTGATCATTCCCAAACCCCGCTCTGTGTGTCCTTAAGACACATAAAGCCATACCCAAACCAAAGTGTTAGCTGGAGTTTGGTTTCAATTTTGTTAGTGTATCTTAATCTGCTAGTATATCTAACATTCCCCTCCCCTCAGACTGACAGTGCTGCTCTCTGCTGTGTCCCCTGCTCCTTCAACCAGAGTGGGGGCACTTTAATACAGGAGGTGTGTTACTGGCCAGATCACCAGGTGAAAACAGAGGGGGGAATAAAGCCAAAGAAAAGAAATCTCATGCAGCCACCACATCTAATGATTGGTAAGCTGCAATAAAGTACATTTGTGGGTATATCAACATGCATCACACCACAAAAACTATACTGTTCTTGAAAAAGAAAAAAAGGAAGGCAGAAATGTTGGGATTTTTCAGGTGCTACAGAATCATAACATCTACTCAAAAGAAATATCTTGGGTCTAGACATACGTGCAACTTTGTTTGCATGATCATATCATCAATATATTGAGTTTAGTCCAAGACAAATTCTCTACCAAGCTAGTATCCCTCTCATCCTTTATATGTGTCATATGTACACTTTATCATTTTTTCCCACATATAGCCCCATTGTGGATTATGTCTAGACCAGAGGTCTCCAAACTTTCTAAAAGTGCCAGTTTACTGTCCTTCAGACTCTATGTAGCTGGACTGTGGCCTATGGGAATAGAAAATGCTCTGACTTCAGTGGAAGTAAACGGCGCCCCATCATTAGTTTAAGTGGGAGGAATGGCGCCCCATCATTGGTGCCAGTGGGAAGGAATGGTGCCCCATCGTTGGTGCCAGTGGGAAGGAATGGCGCCCCATCGTTGGTGCCAGTGGGAAGGAATGGCGCCCCATCATTGGTGCCAGTGGGAAGGAATGGCGCCCCATCATTGGTGCCAGTGGGAAGGAATGGTGCCCCATCGTTGGTGTCAGTTGTGGATGGAGCCATGCTCTAAGGGGCAGATAGAGGTAAGAAAAGGGCCACAGTTTGGAGTTCACTTTTTTTTAGTTTTGTTTTTTATACAAAAAAAAATTATTTTTAACGAAAGTGATTCTTATGTTAGTGAATAAAGGATTTCTTAGATGTTGCTGTATGTGTTATGATTCTAACCAGCACCTGAAAAGTCCCAAACATTTTCTCCTTTTTTTCTTTTTTTTAAAGCAATGGAACTGTCAATGTTGGTGGGAGCTTGAAAGAGTCTTACTGCCGAGAGATTTTCTTTCACTTGGCATCATCATAATCCTGCTCAGTTGCATGCATCCTGTGATTGCCTTACAGAATAGCTGGTAATCACGCCACCGCACTTAAAAGAAAACTGCGGGAAGCACACTACATATGGTCATAAATATGGAAAATGAGCAATTTATTTATGTAAAAATATTTTTCTCTATCCTTCAAGGAGGGACACGGCTCTATAGATTTTATACCGTGGATTATATTGTACCCTATAGGAGGATTTGGACACAAAGTAAAATTAATGGGGTCAGTGCACTATAGGCTCTAACCACATCCCTACCAAGTGTGTTCACTTCAGCTCTTCTGAATTAAGACTTTTTTGGCTAAGATTTTCTTTATTTAATTGGTAACTCTACTTTTGTGGAAAAAAATATAGCATATACCAGTGGTCTCCAAACTGTTGCCCATGTAGCTCTTTGCCTACCTTATCTGGCCCTTTGGGTACCACTCCCCCCACCGTCGCCAGTGATGGGGCGCTATTCCCCCCACCGTCGCCAGTGATGGGGCGCTATTCCCCCCCACCGTCGCCAGTGATGGGGCGCTATTCCCCCCCACCGTCGCCAGTGATGGGGCGCTATTCCCCCCCACCGTCGCCAGTGATGGGGCGCTATTCCCCCCCACCGTCGCCAGTGATGGGGCGCTATTCCCCCCACCGTCGCCAGTGATGGGGCGCTATTCCCCCCACCGTCGCCAGTGATGGGGCGCTATTCCCCCCACCGTCGCCAGTGATGGGGCGCTATTCCCCCCACCGTCGCCAGTGATGGGGCGCTATTCCCCCCCACCGTCGCCAGTGATGCCAGGATGTTTTCTATTCCCACTGGCCACTGTTCAGCCCCCTTAAAGTTTGAAGAACAGTAAACAGGCCCTTTGGTTAAAAGGTTTGAAGACCCCTAGCATATACAGTTGTGACACAAATCATATTGTAATTGAATGTTATTAAAAATGACCTTTCCTTTTTAATCTGCAGCTCTGTTCTTTTCTGTAAAATGCAATGTTCTCTACACCTTCTGTGTACAGAACTACCCCAGAAATTTCCATTCCCTGCTTGTGTGATTGGCTTACTGCTTTTTCTAGAAATTTGCATGAAGATACAAGTCCGATTTTGAGCATCCCCTGCAACAAAAATGTTGGGGAGATACTCCCAAAGGCACATCGTATCTAAAGGGATGCAGACCCTACCACTTTCCTCATTAGAGCCCTGCATGTGCAGCAGCTGATTGATTATAAATTCACTCCCATTTACATTCATTTTGCACATGGACACAGACAACAGCTAAATCTTCAGAATAACAAAAGGTAGGAATCTGCTACAAAGTTTAAAACCCCCGCAATGTACATAGGACACTCAGAGGGAATGTTTTTGTTTTTTTTTTTTGTTCATTTGTTTTTCTCAACAAAAATTGGGTTTTTTTGTTTTTTTTTTTTAAAGTGAGGCATGACCAAAGCTTAGCTGAGGGACTCTCAAGGGTCACAGGAGTACATTTGCTTTTAATCTCCCATGGCCAAGAATTAGCTGATAAGTCTATTGGCTACTATTAGCTGATGAGGTAGAGCAGTGCCAGGCTCCAAAAGAATCCTGACTGTATTGTCGGGATCCCCCCAGTTGCCAGATTGACAGGCACCTTTCAATGTACAGTTGAGAGTTTGAGCCAGTTATACCCACCCCCTACCCAGTCTGGCGCTTCAGCTGGCCCTGGAAGAATATGAAGTTATTCAAAAAGGTAACTTTTCCAGGTTTAACTTGTATCTGCTTGTGGGGACTGAATTGCCATCTTACCTGCTTGGTGATCAAATACCACCAAAACCTCTATTTCTGTGATTTAAAAAAAAATTCATTTGGGTACAGCGTTGCATGACCACGCAGTTACCAGTTAAAGTAGCTCAGTGCTAAATCGCAAAAAAGGGTCTGATCATGAAGGCGGGGTAAAACCTTCTGTTTATATTACCCGTGTGGGTGTAATAGGCAGGAAAAGGAGTCCCCTATTAAATAAATATGACATTTTCCTAAGCCATCAACAGCCAGATTCTCTACCGGCGAATAAATGGGTTAATTTCAGAAGACTGTTGTGCATGATGTGAGAGAGTTTTGACCTTTTTTCATTTACTTAGCAAATTCAATTTCCTATTGCAGGTCCGATGGAGCATTGCAAATCGGGTTTAGTCATATTATTAGCCTACCACAGTGCCTCTCAGCTGCTGTCTTTGAGTCCCTCTGCAGTTGTAAGTAGATGTTTGAGAACCCCTTAGCAGTTTTCTGCTTATATGGTTCCTAAAATGTGTTGTGATGCTTAGTCCTCATGCACACGGGGAGTTTTTTTTTTTTTTCACCAAAAATATTTTTTTGCTCAAGAAAAATCCAAAAATGCTGGTTTGTGGCATTTTACCACGATTTTCAGCGCTGGAGCCTTTTTGCAGCTAAAAAAACGTTTACAGTCTGTGTGCATGGACACATAGGATAACATGCTGGGTGGTTTACTAGCTGTAGAAAAAAAGGTAAAATAAAAGTCAAAAGCCAAAAACAGCCGCTGTAAAAACGTCCCGTGTGCATGAGGACTAAGTAGCCTTATACTAAACTTACACACATGAAAGACTTTGCTGCTCCTCTTAAAAGTGATCCGAGGTGGATTGCTTTTCAAATGAGTTTGACAGACGATGAGGAGGTGATCTATGGTAGGTGTAGGCCCACTCATTTTGAATGGGTCACATTCGGTGGCCGTACTGCCCACTGTGGAAGGGGGAGGGGTCATTTTGGCCACTGGCCTTTAGCCATCTTAATGGGGTTGTTAAGGGTGGTAAATGCTGCTGAACAGTCTGTTTTTACTTCCCCCCCCCCCCGACTGCAAGTGTAAATAAGCCCTAAATTATACCCCTCAACCTACCCCCCCCCCCTTCTGATCTTCTGATGAAATATCTATTGCCTGTTTTTTCTTGGGGATAGGCTAACACACAGTAATATTGACATGGTCATACTATCATCATTCTGGTGGTTTGGGTTGGAATGGTTTGGGTGGGCGTTACAACTCATGTCCAATTCTAAAGACTTGGCTACTGGTTCTTTTACAGTGATGTTAGTAGGAAGGGCAGCAAGAAGACTGGATGGAGACCAACACGAACAGTGGTTTCAGTTGTGACAACCAGAACAAGAGGAAAGGAAGATGTGGGAGTAGGGTAATTTTTTGCTGTGTTCTAGCTTATGCCCTAGAAAAGTGACCAAGAGATTCTTCAACGGGGGTTATAGTATATCTGATTATGGGACTGAATAGGCAGGTATACAGATCTTTTCTTCATAGGGTTGGATACTTTAGGCTTAGAATGGGGGGTGGGAGTAGAGTTGGCCTTAAAGTGTTACTAAACCCACAATAGTAAAAGCAGTCTGTAGATGCAGTAAAGCATGCTTGTTATACTTACTGTAAAACCTAAGGGGTTAAGCCTCTGCATTGTGTAAAAAGGCTGTTTGATCCTGTCTTCTCCCATCCTCTCCTTTTTACTGTCCCCAATCCATCTATTGATAGCGCAGAGCCCTATGAGGCACTCTGCACTTGCTCAGCTTTGTGTGCATTGCTAGCGGGTTTTTTTTCTTTTGGGAGGGTGCATGTGATCGGCACAGGGCCAATCAGCACTGTGCAGACAGAGGCTCAGGGGTCATGCAGCCTCATAGGACAGTCAGAGGAGAATGAAAACTCCTCCATGATTAACCAGTGCTCGGCCAGACACGATAGAAGTCACAAAGCTGCAATATACTGCTGATGAAAAAGGGTGTTTAGCAGTTTATTTTTACTAAAATAATTGCTTTTCAATGTTGTGTTTACTGTGGGAGAGCGGGTATAGCGAATGCCGGGTCCGGGGAGAGCGGGTATAGCGAATGCCGGGTCCGGGGAGAGCAGGTATAGCGAATGCCGGGTCCGGGGAGAGCGGGTATAGCGAATGCCGGGTCCGGGGAGAGCTGAAGGAATTCCGCATTGAGAGCCAATTTCAAGCCTCAGTCCCACCAAAATTGCTGTGGCATGATCTATAGCAGGTTGTTCACACCAGGCATCTGAAGTATATACAGTTTTAAATACCACCTAATAGCTTCACAGGTATTTATTATTATTATTATTATTATTATACAGGATTTATATAGCACCAACAGTTTGCTCAGCACTTTACAATATAACGGGAGACAATACAGCAACAATACAGTTCAATACAAGAGAGATAGGAGGGCCTGATCCTGGGAGCTTAGCGATCTGATTAACAGATACCGAAAGCATTTGTCTGAAGTTGTTCGCAGTAGAGAAGGTTCCACAGCTTTTTTCTATCAATGATCTTGATTGTTTAAACAAGCTAAGCAGTAAAGATAGGCGGTGAGACAATTTCATTCCAACACCTCTGCATTCTTCAAAAGATAGGATAAAAATTGAAGATGACATTCTTTCTGATCTTCTGTCGAGTTGAGGAACTATCTTTGCGGAAATCTTTCTCATTCCTAAATCCTCTGTTGGAATCTGCCTGTTCATGTTCAATTCTTCTGCCATCATTCATACTCAGTCATGGGAGGAATACAGTGGGGAGTGGGAGTATCAGGCCTCCCCTGGACACTGCAGACCTGTGGGATCATCTATCAGCCCTGCCTCCCCACCACCATCCACTGTAGAGAGCTTCAGGAGCTCCGACCCTCAGAGCAGCCTACAGCCTGGCCGGGCACACTGCATGCTGGGAGTTGTAGTCCTTCCCCGTCCCCGACCTGCCGCCTCCACAGGAGCTGACTACAATCCCGGCAGGCTGTGCGGGGGAAGGACTACCACTCCCAGCATACAGTGCACCCAGCCAGGCTGTAAGCTGCTCTGGGGGTCGGAGCTCTCCGCAGTGGATGGTGGTGGGGAACCAGGGCTGAGAGATGATCCTGGATGACGGCAGTGTGCAGGGGAGGCAGGGATCTCTGTCACAGAGGTGGAAGAGGGAAGGAAAATGCGGCTGCGAGGAGGATACTTACCAGCAGTACATGCCCCCCCCCCCTTCCCTCGGTCTCCACCCCTCCGCCAAGCCTGGCGAGTGATCTCCATCCTTCTACTGTGTATACTATGGGGGGGGGGGGGGGCAAGCTGACAGACTGACCTGAGACTGACCCATACCACTAACTAACCTAGGCACAGCTCATACCACTGACACCTCCTTGCCGCTCGTACCACTAGCTGACGCGGCTCGTACCACTAGCTGACGCGGCTCGTACCACTAGCTGACGCGGCTCGTACCACTAGCTGACGCCTTCACAGAAAGATGTGGCCGACCACTAAGTTCCGCCCAGCAAACGTTGGTGCACTAGAGACAGTGGGGGTGCACTGGGGAGGGGGCGCGGTGATTTCTGTGTTGCCTAGGGCAGCACAATACATAAATACACCGCTGCATTCAGTCTTTGACCTGCACATGTGAGGGTTCGCACTCTTTCCACATTTGCATCTATCCTTTTGCGATTTAGGCTTCCCACCTCTTGCATCATCATGGATATTTTCCCACCCCTCCTTAAACTGCCGATGCCATTTAAAAACACTTTTTTTTTTTTTCCATGGAATGTTTACCATAAGCCTGTTGTGACAGACACACACGTGTTATTTCTTCTACTACAATCCATAAAGACTGAGTCAACTGGTCTACGACCCAGGGCAAGGTAGAACATGCTCGAGTGCGAATAACTTCTGTAGTTCACCACCACAGTGCTATGCCGCAGATAATCCAGGATTACATTCACACCTCGTATAATAAAGTGAGATGTTTTGTGTATTTCATATTCTAACGTTGCATGAAGATCAAGGGAGATATTTACTAAATCTGGAGCAGCTGTGCATGATGGCCAATCCGCTTCTAACATCAAAACAGTGTTGATGAGGGAATCCTTCCCGCAGCACTATTGTGTTCTCCCGGCGGCAAGCCTTCCTGGTCAGCAGAACGCAGTGATGACTGCTAGTGGCTATGGACGCCGGCAGTAATTGCATATAAAAAAAATCCGACTGGTTGGATCAATGGATTGACTTGAGTACAACCAGCCTCTGTGCTAAGCCAACCAAGCTTTGATACATCTGTTGGCAGGTTGATTGTACTCAAGTCAATCCCATCAATCTACTTGGGTACAGCCAACCTGTCAACATTTTTTTTACATTCAATTACTGATGGTGGCTATAGCTGCTAGCAATAATCATTGTGTTTTGCCAGCCAGGAAGGCTCCCCACCAGCAGAATGTAATAATGCTGCTGGAAGGATTCCCCATCAACACTGACTGTTTTGATGGGAGAGTTGAGCGATTTTTTTGTTTCCTTCCATCTCTGGTACACAGAGTAGGTAAGTATGGGATGTTTGTTTCTTTTTAAAAAATAAAAATGTATCCTTGAGTTGCTTTTAAGTAAGCTGAAATATATTAAATATCTGTTCTTGGGTTTGGATACGTGCAAATGGCACATTTGCTATTGTAAAACAACCTAGGGAGCAATCTTTATACAGTGGGTGTAAAAAAGAATTCCCCCCCCCCCCTCCCTTTTTAAAATCATATTTTGTTGCTTGTCAGCCTTCAATGAAGACAGACATAGTTTTTGTTTTTTATCCAGTTGTATTTGCTTAGTGCAACGTCTGACATCCAAGTGAAAGAACACCAACATGTCAGAAATTTTTTTTTTTTTTTTTTAATTCAAAAACAGAATCAATGATTTGGAAACAGGATCGCCCCCTTCCTAAAAATGACTTGTAAACTCAATCAGGTGTAGCTAATCGCCTTCTCAGTGGCACACAAAGCCATCTCACTTTCAGCTGTGGTCATTTTGGTTAGCTCCGCATGAAAAGCGCTTTCCTGGAGCATTTCAGTCCCTGACAGTGCAACTGAAACAAACAAACAATCAATGCGTGATCTCTGGGATAAAGTTGTGGACAGGTACAAGTCAGGAGATGGATACAAAAACATTTCAAAGACTTTGTCAATGCCTAGAAGCACAGTTAAATCTATTATTGTTGAGTGGAGGGTATTTCATATAAAACAGACCCTTCCCTGGATCAAGATGTGGCTCCAAACTGGATGAAAGAGTCAAAGTGGCTACCAAGAGGCCTACAGCAACTCTAGCGGTGTCAAGAATTGATGACAGAGTAGTCATTGTCTGCATGTGACAACGATATCACAAATTCTCCAGAAATGTGGCTTGTATGGGAGGGTTGCAAGAAAAAAAGCTACTTCTCAAGAAAGGCGACAAGCAGTCATGAGTGAGCTTTGCCAAAACGCACCTTGAAGATTCTGAGGCCACATGGAAAAAGGTGTTCTGGTCAGATGAGGTGAAAAATGAATTCTTTGGCCTCAGCATTAAATGACATGTCTGGTGGAAATCCAATACAGCTCACCATCCAGATAATACCATTCCTACAGTAAATCATGGAGGTGGGAATATCCTGATATGGGGGGTTCTCTGCAGTAGGGACTGGAGCACTTGTCAGGACAGAAGGAAAAATGGATGGGGCAAAATACCATCAAATTCTTGAGGAAAATCTGCCCTCTGCCAGAAAGTTACCTATAGCAAGAAGGTTTACCTTCCAACACAACAATGACCCAAATCACACAGCAGAAATGAGCATACAGGGGTTGAAGGAGAAAAAGTTGAGCGTCCTTGCATGGCCAAGTCAGTGCCCAGCCTTGAACCCCATTTGAAAATCTGTGGAATGACTTAAAGACTGCAGTCCACAAATGGTCACCATCAATTTTGTAACTGAACTTGAGCAGTTCTGCAAAGAAGAGCCGGCAAATATTGCAAAGTCTAGATGTGCAAAGTTAGTAGAGAAATATCCCAACAGACTAAATGCTGGAATTAAAGCAAAAGGTGGCTCAACAAAACACTGACACAAAGGGGTGAACCTTTTTTCCAACTCGGTGATTTCTATTTTTGAAAATTCTTTTTTTTATTTTTTTATTTTTTCTTTGTATTGATACACAAACACATTACACCTTCCTCCCACAGGCTCATGCCTTTAGACATCTCTGATTATTTGTATTGTTTGGCTCTTGGCTTTTTCTTTTCTGTTTTTTACTGAGCAGTTCCCTAGTTTTGTGTGTGTGTGTGTTTGGTGTTTTTCTTCTTTTCTTTTTTTTTTTTTTTTTTTTTTTTTTTTTTTTTTTATATATCATTGACTGGAGCATACCACTTAATTTTATAATTTATTAGGTCAACTTGTGCTTTTCACAGGCATCCTGGAGAACTAGCAATGGATATTATTTTCAATTTAGAGCTTGAGAACTTAATTGCAGGAGATTGAGCATGTGTCCATCGTGAGCGCTTTGAATCGGTCATGTCATTTAGGCACATATCATTAGATTGAGGGTATGGTACCGCATTGATCTATCCATGAATTGCAGTGACTCACTCCATTGTCTTTTGCACCGAGTAAGCACAATTTCTAAGTGTTTTCCTTTAAATTATGTCTATATGCGATGATCTCACTAAACAAATACAATTGTGGTAATGAAAGTCTCATGCTGGTTTAGATAATAATTCCCAGAGAAACCACATTAGATGATGTCATGTCAATATATAAAGATTTCTCTTATTTAACTCTTAGATGTACATTGTGGAGCACAGGACATTATATGCGTTCACAAAGACTTTACAACTACATAATTTACCCGCTGGTTAAGAGGTTTATCTAAAAATATTGTAACCACCTAAGTACCTTCCCTTTTTATTTATTTATTTATTTATTTTGGAGTAGTCATATGACCGCCGCCATTCCCCCTCCCCCTGCTCCAGGTGCTGTGGGTGAATATTTAAATAGATGCTCAGCATCATCTTAGGAACACCTTACCTCTATGGGAACTGTTGGATGTACCTAAGGCAGTAGGTGGCTAGGGATGATTGACAATCCCTGCCTACAGCCAAGGAGAGGAAAACACACTAGAATGTAAAGGACACCATTCGCCATGTTGGTACACCAATACATGACCATTGAATTAGACATACTGGAGGATGATTTAGGCACACTGAATCTGGTGCAGCTGTGCATGGTGGCCAATCGGATTGTAACTTCAGCTTGTTCAATTAAGCTTTGACAATAAAACCTGGAAGCTGATTGGTTGCTATGTACAGCTGCACTAGTTTTAGTAAATCTCCCCCAATGTGCTATGGCACGGCATCTTGAAACTCCATAAGGGAATGACTAATCTGCAAAATGACCACGCTAGCATGGATTTGTTTCTGTGCTTGGTATGGTCAAAGAGGGACTGGTGACATCGCCAGGTTTTTCCATGAAAACTACCAAATAAAACTTGCACCAGCTCCAGTAGCACATACAAACAAATACACATGTATGAAATAAAGGGGGAGAAAACTGGTACACTCAGAATCTGGTGCAGCTTTACAGGGTAGCCAATAGGTTTCTACCTTCAGCTTGTTCAATTTGAGCTTTGACAATGAAACCTGGAAGCTGATTGGTTTCTGTGCAGACCTGCACCAGATTTTGTACTCGCCAGTTTTAGTAAATAACATTAGGGGTAACATACACTTTAGGTGAGTGGTTGCATATCTGCAAACCATGCATAAACCTGTGCTTTGTCATGTCCCATGCAAAAAGACATGAAAAGAATACCTGCTGCACATTCCTTAGGATTTTTGGATGGCCTAACACACCATTTGTACTACAGCTACAAGCGAGCCAAGGATCCTGTTGCACATGAACAATTTAATAAGGTATCCTGCCCGCTGTGTCTTCTAAAGAATGGTGCTTGCAGTATCTATTTTTTCTTTTTCTTTTAATGAGCTTTAACCACTTCCAGACCGGACACTTTTACCCCCTTCCTGTCCAGGGCAATTTTCAGCTTTCAGCGCTATCACACTTTGAATGACAATTGCGTGGTCATGCAATACTGTACCCATATGCATTTTTTACCATTTTTTGGAGACAGATAAAGCTTTATTTTGGTGGTATTTATTCACCGCTGGGATTTTTATTTTTTTTGCTATGTAAATGAAAAAGTCCAAAAAGTTTGAAAAAAATTTTTTTTCTTTTTTTTTTTTAAAAAATTTTGCAAAGAAATAACATTTCATCATAAATCTTGGGCAAAATTTATTCAGTTTTTTTATCTTTTTAGTAAAAAAAAAAATCCAAATTAGTTTATAACCAAAAATAGTTTTTAAACATTTTTTTACATTTTTTATAAATTTTTTTTTTTACTTACTGTCACCCTAGCAGTACAGTGTCACCATGGTGACACTGTACTACTTGTAGGGGGTGATGATTTTTTTTTTTTTACACTGATTGCTTTTACACCCATATAGGATGTAAAGGCAATCATTTCTCTTTCTCTCTGTCTGCATTCTTGCAGTCATTGAGAAGTACTGAGTGAGCTGTGATTGGTCACAGCTTGTCACATGGTACAAGGCTGTTGTGAATAGCCTTGTACCATGTGACCTCTGTGATCATTCACAGACTTCACCCGTAGTAAGCAATGATGTCACAAGTGACATCTTGCTTACTACTTTGCATGTGATCACTGATTGGCCAATCAGTGATCACATGATCGGGACCTCGTACAGAGGTCCCGTCCGACGATCGGTGTTTCACTGTGTCCGGAGGACACAGCGGGCACCGGATCGCGGTGCTGCGCGCTCCCAGGGAGCGCACACAAGCAGGGTGTGGGGAGGCCATTTATAAACGGCCACCCGACCCTGCACTGCCACCGTCCGGCCATTTATATACAACGGCCAGACGGGAAGTGGTTAAAGCGGAGCTCCACCCAAAAGGGGAAGTTTCACTTTAAGGACTGCTCCCCATTAAGGATTGGCACCTTGGGGGGGGGGGGGGGGAGCGGGTACCCGGATTTGACAGGTACCCGTTCTACTTCCGGGTCTATCGCCTAGGCGATCAGAAGCAGAATGTGTCCTCCCCCTTCCCTCCCTGTAGTCTTTTGGGACACGTGACAGGTCCCAGAAGATTACAGGACCATTCATGAAGTGCAGCTCTGCTCGTGCATGTGCAGTGGGTACTCGGCTGTGAAGCTGCAAGCTGTCACAGCCGGGTGCCCATACTGAAGATGCCGGCCTCCTGGAATACAAGACGATCGGTGAAATGGGCTGAGGGGGACACACTGAGGGACAGGTAAGTGGCTGTTTTTTTAAAAGTCAGCAGCTCCAGTTTTTTGTAGCTGCTGACTTTTATTTTTTGACCAGGTGAGTGGAACTCGCTTTAAGAACTTGGAAGAGACCTAAATAAATGTAAAGCTGATGCAGGAAATAACTAACACTAGTGTCAGGTTGGCTAAACTACATCGCAAGGTGTGTTATTCATTTTTTTACCTTTTTTTTTGTTTTTTTTTGTTTTTTTTGTTTTACTGTTTATAGGCTTGTTTTATGTTTTTGCAAAATGGATCGCTTTCTACCCAAAGTATCCCCTAAATTTTGAATTACCTTACAGTTAAAGCATATACAGTATTTGAGTTTTGCTTTCTGTGATCCAATATAATATAGATTGGCAATCAAGCATTTACATCAGCCTTTCTCAACCTTTTAAACACAGAGTAACCTTAGAAATAACTTTCTGGTCTCAGGGAGCCCCTGCTAAAAATGTCTATATCTACAACTCATGATACATTTAGTGTGATGGGCAGTGGGAGGAATGCTCCTTACCCTTGTGGACATTGGGAAGGATTACCCCCCCTTACAGATAACAAGATCAATACTGTCAGTGGGAACTTATCTAAAAGGCAAAGCTTTCTCAAGGAGGCCCTGGCAACCTGTGGAGGAGCCTGATTTAGATGCTTCAGAAATCATTCTGAAATTCAATCACCACTATAATGTACAGAGCTGAGCAAACCTTTTAGCGCTATATAAATACTGTATAATAATAATAATCATTCTCAATATGTTGCATTAAACTCTCCAGCATGCTGGAAATGCCTTAGGCATTACATTTGAATGAATGGCATTCAGAAAGGGTATTTTGTTTCTTTTAGGACTAGAACTCTCACTGGATTAGGTGATGCTTAGATATCTTATGATTACTAACCAATAAAATGTTTTCAATCAGTCTCCCCCTCACTGGTGATGAAGATATTCGCTTCCTTTAACCTCTTCGTGCCGACAGTGCGCAGATATTCACTTTTTTCAACGCACTATTTTGAACACAACTGTATATATGCTAAAGTTTTTTTTCTGTAAATATTTCTACTGCATCCTTTTTACCTTTTTTTTAGTACTAAATCTTACTTTCTGAAAGTGTTGAACTATTTCTATAGCTCTTGAATGTAACTTACGCATCCCTGCCACTGAGTGTTTAACCCTCTGTATAACCTGTCCGCGGAGATAGCGGTATACCGACGATTAACCAATCATCCTAGTGTATTGCTGAGTTTCCTCTTTCTCTGTATAAAAAGGAGGTAGTGGCAGTGTGAAGGGTTAATTGCAGAATTAACCTGACCCAGTAACAAACGCTCCCAGGCTGCAGGCATATCGATTGTGGTCCAATTAGCTGGAAAATCATTGTGCAGGGTGCAGCTGGGCGTGGCATTATTATGCACGTGACATCGCGGTGTTGGATTGGCTAGTCCTTCGATCACGAGTTTGGTGAGAAGGTCAGGGGTCTGACCCGCGCCCGTCAGTTAGCACTTCCGCCTGGCAGTACTAGCGTCGTTGTTTTGAATCCCAACCATGGCACCACCTTCCTGGAGTTTGCATGTTCTCCCTCTGCCTGTGTGAGTTTTCTCCGGGTTCTATGGTTTCCTCCCACTCTCCAAAGACATGCTGGTAGGTAATTGGCTCTTGCTTAAATTAACCCTAGTGTCAATTTTAGTGAGTTAGGGACCTTAGATTGTAAGATCCTGGGGACTGTAGTGATGAGGGCAGGGCTGATGTGAATGTAAAAAATAAATACATTTTTTATTTAGCATTGTCAATTTACACATCAAAACTTGTTTTGTATTTTCAATGTATATAGCTTTGTCAATTTACACATCAAAACTTATATAAGTTTTGATGTGTAAATTGACAATGCTATATAAATTGACAATGCTATACAAGTACCTATAATAAACAGAATGGCTTCATTGTATGCTTGGCAGGTATACTTTAAGTTGATAACTATATTGCTTTGGGTTATGTTGGTGTTGCATATGTTATTGTTTGAAAAGTCTACCCATGTTGATGTGTTCAAATACTTGGCCTGAAATGACTGTATAGATTCCCCTGCCACCCTGGCTTTTCAGGGAAGAACTACTGTTTAAGCTTTAAGCAAGAAAGTGTGAAAATACCTTCACAGTAAGAGCTTCCAAACCACAATAACCACTGTAACACTCCATAAATCACAGATCTTCATTTCAAAACTCTTTTGAAATATACATTCTTGGAGCTATTACAAAGCGGCTCTTTGTGGTCACACATTCTCCAGAATTGCAATATCTTAAGAATAGCTTTTTTTTATTAAAGGAACATTAAAGTATTTTTTATAAAACCTGGAAAGAAAAAAGGTCATGAAAATCTGAAATTGTTGTAAATGTTGTAAGGTTACAGAGGTTGGGATTATTTCATGAAACAGGTAAAGAGCAATAATGAGGCTGGAACAAAGGTTGTCAGTTTTTCTATTTACTTTATTACATTTAGCAAATGGTTTGTTACTTCCTGGTACTGCATTTTAATTGCCTTTTTTGTGTTCTATTGAATAAACCTATTAGTATTTGACTATGCATGTACTTTAAAGTGGTTGTAAACCTCAGAATTGAAATATGACCCCCCCCCCATCTGATTGGTTTCTATGCAGAGCTGCCCCAGATTGCACTCTCCTGGTTTCGTAAATCAACCCCAATGGTTCAGGGACAAAATTTATGTTATGCAAGTTAATTGCTCTAGTTCCAACAAAATTTTTTAAAAAAATGTACTAGAAAAGGAGTTTTGCTCCTCAGAGATATTTAATTTTATTTCACAAAAACTTCATGGGAACAGAGATGAACTATAACCTTGTGTGGTCGGATGAAGTGGTCTCCTTTTACAATATCAAAAATTTGCTTGGCTTATGTCAACGTGCTGCTACATTTCACAATGTAACTCAAGTCCTGTTCACACTTGCAAAAAATTCTAACGCATACTAAGAACACCCATTTTTTGATGGTAAAAAACACATCCCCAGATACCCTCCAAGTGATTTTTGGGGGAGGTTTTATTTTATTTTTTTTTTTCTCCACCTCACTGATAATTGATAAATCTTTCTCAAATGTGCTGCACATGTGCTGTAAATGGAATGGATTTGAATGGAAGGAGTTGGCAAGCTTCAACTTCTCCTGGACTTGGCATGTAGCTTCATTTTTTGCAACACAGCGATGAAGAAATGCAAATGTTTTTCAAATGTGAACAGTGACAGCAAGGCTGTTGCGATCTCTACTGGTACAGTAAACCATTAGACAAATGTTTTTAAAGAGGCATGTGAGGCTAATCCAGATTGTGTGAATAGGGGTGTGATGTATACCCTTGCTCCCAGTTTTCTCTTCCATGAGGTCCAGTGTTGACCCTCTTCTTCTCCAAGACCTCCATCAGCCACTTCTTTAGTGTTTTGTACTTCTGTTGTAGCCACTCTGTCTTTTGTTGCACGGACTACAGCTCAGACAGTGTGGTACTGCAGTTCTTGAAAATGGTTTAAAAAGGGGACATTTTGGGTCAACACATCACTAGAATGAGAGCCCAAAGTTTGTTTAAATTTGTACTCTTGAGTTCTAACTCCACCTTCATTATTGACGGGCCTTGGCATCTCATTTAACCACTTGCCTACCGGGCACTTATACTCCCTTCTTTACCAGGCCAATTTTCAGCTTTCAGTGCTGTCGCACTTTGACAATTGTGCGGTCATGCAAGATTGTACCCATATGAAATTTTTATCATTTTTCTCACGAATAGAGCTTTCTTTTGATGGTATTTAATTTCTGCTGGGCGCTTTATTTTTTGCACTATAAACAAAGTGCAAAAAAAAATAAAAAATTGTTTCTATTATAACATTTTTCAAACAGGTAATTTTTCTCCTTCACTGATGTGCGTTGATGGGCACTGATAGGCAGCACTAATGAGGTGGCACGGATAGGCGTGTCTGATAGGCAGCACTAATGAGGTGGCACGGATAGGCGTGTCTGATAGGCAGCACTAACGAGGTGTCACTGATAGGCGGCACTGATGATTAGTACTGATAGACAGCACTGATAGGTGGCACTGACGGGCATCACTGCTGGGCATTGACTGGCCCTGCTAGGCATGGACTGACGCAACCGCTGGGCACTGACTGGCAGCACTGCATTGATGGGCACAGGTGGGTGCCACTGGTGGGCAAAGGTGGCACGTCTGGGTGCACAGGTGGGCGGAGCTGGTGGGTGGCACTGCTGGGCACTGATCATCAGGTGCCGATCCCTGCTCTGACAACTGCCGGTTCTCGGCAGTACTTTCCTCGCGCTCTGACAGCATGAGGAAAGTGCAGCCGAGAACAGGCAACTGCATTTCTCGGTGATCAGTGTGTCATTGGACATGGCTGATCACGTGGTAAAAGGGCGCTGTGATTGGCCTTTTACCACATCATGTGATCAGCTGTGTCTGCAGAGCGCGTTCTGGGAGGACGTCATATGACACCCTCCCAGAACTGGCTGGCCGCTGTGTAGCCATCATTCGGCTGTCTGCGGTTGGCAATTAGTTAAAGAGAAATGGTCTCTTTATAGGGCTTGTTGATTCTGAGACAGGACTGCAAAATGGCTAACTTACATAGTTACATAGTCTGGCTGAAAAAAGACAAAAGTCCATCCAGTTCAACCATTTAAAAAAAAAAGTTATAATCCTATACCCACATGTGACCCAGAAGAAGGCAAAAAAAACCCAGCAAAGCATGATCCTGCAGGGGTAAAAATTCCTTCCTGATCCCCCGAGAGGCAATCGGATATTTCCTGGATCAACTATACCTATAAATGTTTGTAACCAGTTATATTCTGTGTATCCAAGAAAGAATCCAGGACTTTTTTAAATGAACTTGTAATTTAAAAAAAAAAAAGTACAAAAAGGGTTCCCAGGACACATTCAAGCTAGCAAGCAGAAAACCTAACTAAGCTGTTTCAGTTACTCAGGTTATAAACCTGAGGTTTTCATGGCGTACAATAGCAAATATATAGGGAAGCTACATTGCCATGTCAAGGCACCTGTGATAAATATGGTTCCTAACTCTGAACTATTGGAGTTTCCCAAGTATGAGAACATACTCGCCAGCCACTTTTATTAGGTACATCTGTTCAATTGATTGGTAACACAAATTGCTAATCAGCCAATCACATGGCAGCAACTCAATGCATTTAGGCAGTGGTGAAGACGACTTGCTGAAGCTCAAACCTGAATGGGGAAGAAAAGGGATTTGTGACTTTGAACGTGGCATGGTTGTCGTTGCCAGACGGGCTGGTCTGAGTATTTCAAAAACTGCTGATCTACTGGGATTTTCACACACGGCTATCTCTAGGGTTTACTGAGAATAGTCTGAAAAAAGAAAATATCCAGTGAGAGGCAGTTGTGTGGACGAAAATGCCTTGTCGATGTCCAAGGCGAATGGGCAAACTGGTTGCTGCGACATTCAGATGGTAGGGTCAGAATTTGACATAAACAATATGAAAGCATGGATCCATCCTTCCTTGTAACAATGGTTTAGACTGGTAGTGGTGTAATGGTGTGGAGGGGATTTTCTTGGCACTAGCAAAGTGTACTTAAAGTGGCCGGTGAGTGCAGCAATGCAAAAGCAAAGGGCAGGCTTTCCTGGAGACAGTTCTTCATTCTTTTGAAAATCTAGCAACACATCAGAAGCCCAGACCTCTGTATAATGTCCCATTTTTTTGAACATGCCATCCTTAAATTTAGACTATTGGAGACAGCTCAACCTTGGTATCGGATAAAGTATGGACATGTTGGGCACAGTGGATACTTTAAAGGCTTTTTATAACTTTAATTAAACAAATCTGGTAATGAACACTGTGACAAATGTGATATTATAAAATAAGGTTAGTGATGAATACATTTTGTAAGCAAAGTGGAAGATACGCTTTATATATGGCTGTCTGGTGAATGAGGTAATTTTACACTTGAAATTCAATTCACTGACTTTTTTTTTTTTTTCTTCCATTACACATCTAACCTAAAAAATTGCATCTAATGCCTTTAGAATGCTATCCCTGTATAGACACCTATAGTCACCTTGGTGAGCATGGATACCTAAGGATACTCCACTGCATTGTGCATTACATTTTTTGGAAATGCATTAATTTCCTACTGTAGGTAAATATACCGTATTTTCCGGCGTATAAGATGACTGGGCGTATAAGACGACCCCCTACTTTTCCTGTTAAAGTGTAGTGTTTGGGCTATACTCGCCATATAAGAGTACCCCTCTTCCAGTGCACACCAGTGGGAAGAATCGTGCCCCATCATTGGTGTCAGTGGGAGGAATAGTGCCCCATCATTGGTATTAGTGGGAGGAATAATGCCCCATCATTGGTATCAGTGGCTGGAATAGTGCCCCATCATTAGTATCAGTGGGGGGAATAGCACCCCATCATTGGTGTCAGTGGAATAGTGCCCCATCATTGGTGTCAGTGGGAGGAATAGTGTCCCAACATTGGTGTCAGTGGGGGGGGAGGAATAGTGCCCCATCGTTGGTGTCAGTGGGGGGGGGGGAATAGTGCCCCATCATTGGTGTCAGTGGGGGTGGAATAGTGCCCCATCGTTGGTGTCAGTGGGGGGGGGGGTGGAATAGTGCCCAATCGTTGGTGTCAGTGGGGGGGAGGAAAAGTGCCCCATCGTTGGTGTTAGTGGGAGGAATAATGCCCCATCATTGGTATCAGTGACACCAATGATGGGGCACTATTCCTCCCACTGACACTTGCTGACCCCTGTTCCAGTATGGTGCTGCTGCAGCCAGCATATGTGGTTGCAGCAGCACCTAAGCACGACACACTTACCTGCATCTCCTTCACTTGATTTTCGCGGGGCCGCTCAGCTCCGCCTCCTCGCCGGTGATTGGCCTCCTGTGTGCCTTTCCTGAGCTACAGTTCTGGTGGCCAATCACCGGTGAGGAGGCGGAGCCGAGCAGCCGCGCAAACATCCAGTGGACGTACCGAATGAAGAAGCAGCCGCGCTTCCTGGATCGTCGTGGGACCGGAGCCAGGTAAGAGACAGCAGCCCCTGCCCACCCCTGTACTTAGTTTCC
Organism: Staurois parvus; assembly: GCF_062004578.1. NCBI lineage: Eukaryota > Metazoa > Chordata > Amphibia > Anura > Ranidae > Staurois > Staurois parvus. The sequence continues at coordinate 7,387,907 of NW_028318228.1, read as the reverse complement.
CTTCTGTTGGAAGGGGGGAGGGGGCGGCGGCGGCACCGCACCGCCCCCCTAAAAAGTGTCAGCATGCTGTTACCGGCGTATAAGACGACCCCCGACTTTTGAGAAGATTTTCAAGGGGTAAAAAGTCGTCTTATACGCCGGAAAATACGGTATTTATTCCTATCATTCAAATCCACACAGGGTTTCGAGGCAAAGGTCTTGCAGCGGCGGAGATAAGTCAAAGCAAGCAACTTTTCGAAGGAGCTCAATCCATCTTAAGACTTGAAATAGACTGGGCTCCATTGAAAGGTTGAACATAAATTGCTGTTGCTTTGACTTCTCTCCAAACTGTCAAAATGGTAAATATGAGACTTTTTAAGGGTGTTTATAGTCCCATATTTGACACATTTCTTCATTTGGGGACGTGGTGCAGATATCATATCAATAGCCCTGACCGCTATTACTTGACTTATCTCTTGGGCATCTGCCACTTTTCTTGCAAATAGAGAGAGGTGGCTACCTATTGGGACCATTTCTATCAGTCCATGTGGCATAGTTCGGTAATAAATATGGGTATTTGCTTATTTAATTTTTGGAGTTTAAAAGTACATTTAATCCATCACAAATATCAATTCATTATGGGGTTGATATCCTAGAGGGAAATAGACTGTCCACTTTTACAGTTACACTCTGCAAGTGTAGTTGCTTCACAGTTTACTAAATGAGCAGACGCTCTGCTGACTTCCATCATCCAATCATGTGTAAGCAAAAATGCAGTTTTTCTCTTTTTTTTTTTTTTTTTTTTTTAATTGTTTTCTTAAATTTTCTTTGCACGCGATTTGGTATTATTTGTAGAGCTTAGTGAATGAGGTAAAGCTTTACTTTGCCAAGAGCAGTTGCTCCAAAGTGCACAGTCTATTTGTCTTTAGTAAACCAACCCCTTTATAAAAATGTTTAATGCAAGCACTGTTTAAGTTCTTCTTGGATTAATTTTTTTTTTCTCTCCTTTCTCATCTGTCAGTACTAGATGCCATCATGTCGGTCAGCGTGCATGAAAATAGGAAATCCCGTACCAGTAATGGGTCGATGAATATTTCCTTATATCACAAGCTTAGTCATCCAGACTGTGTCCTGAGCCATCTTAACGTCATGCGAAAACAGCAGCTTTTCACCGATGTCACTCTTTGGGCAGGAGACCGCTCTTTTCCATGCCATCGTGTAGTGTTGGCAGCCTGCAGCCAGTACTTTGAGGCCATGTTTAGTAATGGATTGAGGGAAACCCTTGATAACACTGTGAACTTCCATGACAGTCTTCACCCTGAAGTTTTGGAACTTTTGCTTGACTTTGCTTATTCATCTAAAATCATAATTAATGAAGAGAATGCAGAGTCTCTGTTGGAGGCAGGAGATATGCTTCAGTTTCATGATGTACGAGATGCAGCAGCCGAGTTCTTGGAAAAAAATCTCTATCCCTCAAATTGCCTGGGAATGCTGATGCTCTCTGATGCTCATCAATGCCAACGGTTGTACGAATTGTCCTTGCGAATGTGCTTGGTGAATTTTGAAACCGTGCACAGAACAGAAGACTTTAATAATCTATCAAAAGACATTTTGCTTGACTTGGTATCTAGTGATGAACTTGAAATTGAAGATGAGCAAGTGGTTTTTAATGCTGTGCTACAATGGGTGAAGTATGACTTGGAGAAAAGAAAAGACTGTTTTCCCGAACTGTTGAAAAACATTAGGTTGGCTTTGCTTACTTCAGAATCTTTGAAGGAGGCCATCGCCTGTGAGAATTTGGTGGTGGCTGATGAGAGAAGTCAATTGATTATGGAGGAAGCTATTCACTGCAAGCGAAAAATACTGCAGAATGATGGAATAGTGACTAGCCTATGTGCTAAACCTAGGAAAGCCGGACACACTCTGCTCATTCTGGGTGGACAGACTTTTATGTGTGATAAAATTTATCAGGTTGACCACAAAGCTAAAGAAATTATTCCAAAAGCTGACCTACCAAGTCCGAGAAAAGAATTTAGTGCTTGTGCCATTGGTTGCAAAGTCTATGTCACTGGTGGAAGGGGTTCTGAAAATGGAGTGTCCAAAGATGTTTGGGTGTATAATACGGTCCACGAGGAATGGGCGAAGGCTGCACCCATGCTCATAGCAAGGTTTGGGCATGGTTCTGCAGAGTTGCAAAATTGTCTCTATGTTGTTGGAGGACATACAGCAGTTGCTGGCATTTTTCCAGCATCACCTTCAGTTTCTTTAAAGCAAGTGGAGAGATATGACCCTCTGTCAAATAAATGGACAATGGTGGCACCACTGAGAGATGGTGTAAGCAATGCAGCTGTGGTCAGTGCCAAGCTGAAACTGTTTGTCTTTGGAGGTACCAGCATACATAGAGATCGTGTCTCCAAAGTGCAATGTTATGATCCTTTTGAAAACCGTTGGAATATAAAAGCAGAATGTCCACAACCATGGAGGTATACTGCTGCTGCTGTATTGGGGAGCCAGATTTTTATTATGGGAGGGGACACTGAATTTACAGCGGCCTCCGCTTATCGCTTTGACTGTGAAACAAATCAGTGGACTAGAATTGGGGATATGACATCCAAAAGGATGTCTTGTCATGCTCTAGCATCAGGAAATAAACTTTATGTAGTTGGAGGATACTTTGGGACTCAAAGATGTAAAACACTAGACTGTTACGATCCAATCTCAGACTCTTGGAATAGTATCACCACTGTGCCTTACTCTCTTATACCTACTGCTTTTGTCAGCACTTGGAAGCACTTGCCAGCATGAGCAGGTTGACCAAATAAAGGATCTCTTCTCTCAAATAGGTAAACGCAAACACTGTTTTTAATTATATCTTCCTTCTTTATGTGGATGATGGCACTTTAATTTGAAAAAAAATCTGAGTATCGTTTTTTGCTAATTGATATACAGTTGTCACATGACCCAGCTCTTTCTCAGTCTGTCTGCAAGGAAACAGTGGCAGGAGGAGCTTCTAGTCCGCTGCTACTGGTTGCATGTTAAAGAAAAAAAAAAAAAAACCTTTGGGATACAGAGTAAAAAATATCAAACTATTTTAAATTGTCATAAATATATATTTGAAATAAAATCTTTATTTTTGGCAAGAAGATGGAGTGGGTGGATTTTTGCTAGTCACAGGCTTCATTCCTCTCCAGCTTGTGTCTTAGAATAACGGAGGTGAAGCCTCCATTAATCAAGATGGAGGGAAGGAGTGGGCTGTCATTTACCACTGTGTATATGTCCACACAGAGGCATCCCTAGGGTTGGTGTCACTTGGTGCGATAACACTTGGTGACACCCCCTCCGACGATCCCCACAGAATGGATCGGATCTGCGGATTGAGTATAATGGATCAGACTCCAAACCATTATGCTCAATCCACAGATCCGATCCATCCTGCGGAGATCGTCTGTGTGCTTTACAACTTACCTTTTTCGTGGAGCGGGTCTGGTGTCACCCCGTATAGGTTGCATGCCGACAATCCCCGCAGGATGGATGGGATCTGCAGATTGAGCATAATGGATCGGAGTCCGATCCTTTATCCTCTCCAATCCGCAGATCCAATCCATCCTGCGTAGATCGTCAGCATGCTACCTATACGGGGTGACAGATCTGCGGATTGGGGAGCATAATGGATCGGAGTCCGATCCATTATGCTCCCTAATTCCCAGATCCGATCCATCCTGCGGGGATCGTCGGCTTGCTTTACAACTTACCTTTTCGTGGAGCGGGTCCGGTGTCACCCCGTGCGGTAGGTGTCATCAGGCGCAGCGCGCATCCCCCACACCTGCCAAGGGACGCCACTGCGTCCACATGTGTGACTCTATAGTCACATAGGTTGCTCAGATGTGATTGGGGAAAATGTTCATGGTAGAAATATGCTGAAAACTGAGGATGTGCAGTAGCTGCCAACACTGCTCTGCAAAACCCCCAACTGCATTGAAAACATGGACAGGAAGGGGACACAGTGATGGGAGGATCAATCAGGTTTTTTGCAGAATACAGAAAATCCAGTGGTGACTTACGAACCGCATGTAATACAGCATTTTATTGATAGTTTTTAATGTGCTTACACCCTGTTCCAAATTATTATGCAAATGATATTTTTCTCATTTACCTAAATAATTGATGTAAATAACAGTCAGCATAATTCTCATGTTATCAACTATTAAGAGTACAATTCAAATTTTATTGAACAAAGCTACTAATAACAGTATTTTTTTTAAATATAAAAACTTCCAATGCACTGTTCCAAATTATTACGCACAGTAAGTTTCAAAACACTTTATAGCTTGTAAAGAACTGAAAATTGTCAATTGTGTTTGCAGCATATTTACTGAAATCAAAGGCTATTTCAATCAAACGTTTAACAAAATGTAATGTGACCTGTTAAAATGTTAACATAGGACCCCTTATTTGATAGCAGCTTCACAAGTCTTGCATCCATTGCACTTGTGAGTTTTTGGACAGTTTCTGCTTAAATTTTTTTTTGCAAGATGTCAGAATAGCCTCCCAGAGCTGCTGTTTGGATGTAAACTTCCTCCCACCCTCATAGATCTTTTGCTTGAGGATGCTCCAAAGGTTCTCAATAAGATTGAGGTCAGGGGAGAATGGAGGCCACACCATGACTTTCTCTCCTTTTATCCCCATAGCAGCCATTGATGCAGAGGTATTCTTTGCAGCATGAGATGGTGCATTGTCATGCATGAAGCTGATTTTATTACGGAAAGCATAGTTCTTCCTTCTGTACCAGGGAAGAAAGTGGTCAGTCATAAGCTCCACATACTTTGCAGAGGTCATCTTTACACCTTCGGGGGCTCTAAAGGGGCTGACCTGCTCTGTTCCCATGATTCCGGCCCAAAACATGACTCCACCACTGCCCTGCTGACGTCGCAGCCTTGTTGGAACAGGGTGGCCGTCCACCAACCATCCACTACTCCATCCATCTGGACCATCCAGGGTTGCACGGCACTCATCAGTGAACAGGACTGTTTGAAAATTAGTCTTCATGTATTTTTCTGGCCAATGCAGCCGTTTCTGCTTGTGAGCATTGGTTAGTGGTGGCCGAATAGAAGGTTTATGCACAGTTGCAAGATTCTGGGGGACTCTACACCGTGATGTCCGTTGGACTCCAGAGGCACCAGCAGCTTCAAAGATCTGTTTGCTGCTATGTAATGGATGCATGGATCTGGCAGAAATCTTCCTCAATGTGCCTTTATCTGCACAAACCCGTCTGTGCTCTGAATCAGCCACAAATCTCTTAATAGTGCGATGATCACGCTTAAGTTTTCGTGAAATATCTGTTTTCATACCTCGTCCAAGGCATTGAACTATTTCACTCTTTTCGACAGCAGAGAGATTCCTTTTTCTTCCCCATATTGCTTGAAAATGGTGCTCTGCTTAATAATGTGGAACACCCTCCTTTAGTCGTTTTTCCTTAAATTGGGCTCACCTGCCAATCTAATTATCACAGGTGTCCGAGATTGGTTTCAGTGATCAAAAGAGCCCTGACACACAATGCCATCCATGAGTTAAACTGAAAAAATATTTCATCTTTGTGACACTTAAATAGAATTTGCATAATTTGGAACGCGGTGTATACACAAATGCTGCGCTAAATACAAAATTAATAATATAAATGTAATTAAACAGCAAAGGGTGCCACAAAGTGATATGTAGTTCACAATTTGCATTGCAGCAAAGTGATAGGTGCACGGTGATTCTCATAAAAAAAAAAAATTAAATCCCCACATGTCCACCAACAAACACTGAGGCTTACCAAACAAAGTATGACTCTCATAGCAGAAGTCAAAATGTGCATAAGGATTTAGTGGGCCTCTGTGCTTGCTCCCTGGATGACATCAATATCAGCTGAAAATTCTGGGTTTTGTAGTTTTAGACGCAAGTCATGTGCCGTGACATCACAGCTTCTGGTGCCATCCAATGCGTTTCGTCACAAATTTTCAACAAAGGCATAGAAGCCACAAGTCTTATATACTACAGTCAGTTAAAAAAACAGAAAAATCCCAGAACCGAAGTTAACCTTAAAAAAAACCATTTGGGCAAAACTATGCCCGGCGACGTATCCACTACTACAAGACCTCTACCAAGAGAAGTTTCCAGACTGAGTTTTTGATGACGTGCGGTTATGGACATTTTAACCACTTGCCTACCAGGCACTTATACCCCCTTATTTACCAGGCCAAATTTCAGCTTTCAGCACTGTCGCACTTTGACAATTGCGCAGTCATGCAAAATTGTACCCATATGAAATTTTTATCATTTTTTTCTCACAAATAGAGCTTTCTTTTGGTGGTATTTAATCGCTGCTGGGCACTTTACTTTTTGTGCTATAAGCAAAAAAAGTGAAAAATTTTATAATGGAAACAAAAAAAACCTTTTTTTTGTTTCAAAATTTTTTGCAAACAGGTAATTTTTCTCCTTCACTGATGTGCGTTGATGAGGCAGCACTAATGGGCACTGATAGGCAGCACTGAAGGGCACTGATAGGCAGCACTAATGAGGTGTCACGGATAGGTGGCACTGATATGCTGCACTGATTGGTGACACTGATAGGCGACACTGATAATGGATACTGATAGACAGCACTGACTGGCGGCACTGCTGGGCACTGACTGGCGGCACTTCTGGGCACTGACTGGCGGCACTTCTGGGCACTGGCTGGCGGCACTTTTGGGCTGCACTGATGGGCACTGGTGGGTGGCACTGGTGGGCACAGCTGGGTGGCACTACTGGGCACAGGTAGGTGGCACTTCTGGGCACAGGTGGTGGCACTTCTGGGCACAGGTGGTGACACTGCTGGGTGGCACAGGTGGGCGCACTGCTGGGCACAGGTGGGTGCACTGCTGGGCACAGGTGGGCGGAACTTGTGTGTGGCACTGCTGGGCACCGATCATCGGGGCACTGGTGATCAGTGACCCTGACGATCGGTGCCGATCCCCCGCTCTGACAACTGCCGGTTTTCGGCAGTACTTTCCTCACGATCTGACAGCGTGAGGAAAGTGCAGCCGAGAACTGGCATTTGCATTTTCCCGGTGATCAGCGTGTCATTGGACACGGCTGATCACGTGGTAAAAGGCCGCTGTGATTGGCCTTTTAACATGTCACGTGATCAGCTGTGTCCGTAGGACACAGCGATCACGGAGATCGCCGGGTGCGCGCCCATATGACGTCCACCCAAAACTGGCCGGCCGCAGTGCAGTCGTCATTTGGCTATCTGCGGTCGGCAATTAGTTAAGCTGAAATGACCCTCAATTTTAGATGGGGTACAATTAGTTGACCAAAAAAGTAGAAACATAATCTCTATGCAAAGAAAGTATTAGCACCTCAGGATCATAGCATTGTTAGTAGGTAGTGAGGCAAAATATTGATGTGCTTTTATTTTTATAGTGGCCATAAGTGTGTACATAGTTCCCTGACAACAGGTGGCATTTATGTACCTATCTGTGCACCACTTGTTCACACACAGGTACTTGCCTTGATAATTGCCTGTCAGTGACACCCCCACACAATACTTCTGATCCTTCTGTTTTCTGGGCAGAAGATTGTATTATTGGGGGCTGTTTTCCAGGAGCCTGACATTTTTAACCTTTTTTTCCATGAAAGTCTTTACCTAAAAAGAAGAGAGAAAAAAAGGGCTATTTTAATCAATTACCATGTGCGTGTCTGCATCTCCTCTTGTTGGGGTCACTTGACTTGATCGGGCTTATGTAAGAAAAAAAACATTCAACAGGAGTGCATGTGAAAGATTCTTCTGTGCCCCTTCTCAAGATTAGGGATGTGCTGCATGCTGAAAAACCGATCAATTTTATGTTTTTTTTTTGTTTTGTTTTTCCTGAATGCATAGTTCTGTTAGTTTTTATTTATTTGCCATGTCAGTGATTGTAAAAACTGTTTATTTTCATAAAACACAAAACATTACTTAGTTTTGCCCAAAACAGGTTTATTTGATGGTTTCCCTATTTTTTTTCTCAGCTGTCTGTGCATTTACCCCAGGGGCAATGTCATAGAGGTTCAATAGGGTATTTGCGATTTAAGGTGATTTGTTATAGGGTCTCTGGTAAATAATAGATGTTATAAAGTAGTTTGCAGTTCAATATTCTGGCTGCATATGAACATTCTAAACATTTAATATTTAGTAACTAAAAAAAAAAATGCATTAGTATTTATTTATTTCTTTTCTAGACCAGTTCACTGTTCAAAAAAAAAATATATATATATACAGTAAGGTAAAAAAGTATTTAGTCAGCCACCAATTGTGCAAGTTCTCCCACTTAAAAAGATGAGCGAGGCCTGTAATTGGCATCATAGGTAGACCTCAACTATGAGAGACAAAATGAGAAAAAAAATCCAGACAATCACATTGGCTGATTTGGATAGAATTTATTTGCAAATTATGGTGGAAAATAAGTATTTGATCAATATCAAAAGTTCATCTCAATACTTTGTTATATATCCTTTGTTGGCAATGACAGAGGTCAAACGTTTCCTGTAAGTCTTCACAAGGTTGGCACACACTGTTGCTGGTATGTTGGCCTGTCCTCCATGCAGATCTCCTCTAGAGCAGTGATGTTTTGGGGCTGTCGCTGGGCAACACGGACTTTCAACTCCCTCCAAAGGTTTTCTATGGGGTTGAGATCTGGAGACTGGCTAGGCCACTCCAGGACCTTGAAATACTTCTTACGAAGCCACTCCTTCGTTGCCCGGGTGGTATGTTTGGGATCATTGTTATGTTGGAAGACCCAGCCATGTTTCATCTTCAATGCCCTTGCTGATGGAAGGAGGTTGCACTCAAAATCTCACGATATATGGCCCCATTCATTCTTTCCTGTACATGGATCTGTCGTCCTGGTCCCTTTGCGGAGAAACCGCCCCAAAGCATGATGTTGCCACCCCCATGCTTTACAGTAGGAATGGTGTTCTTTGGATGCAACTCAGCATTCTCTCTCCTCCAAACACGACGAGTTGTGTTTCTAGCAAACAGTTGTATTTTGGTTTCATCTGACCATATGACATTCTTCCAATCCTCTTCTGGATCATCCAAATGCTCTCTAGCAAACTTCAGACGGGCCCGGACATGCACTGGCTTAAGCAGGGGGACACATCTGGCACTGCAGGATCTGAGTCCCTGGCGGCGTAGTGTGTTACTTATGGTAGCCTTTGTTACGTTGGTCCCAGCTCTCTGCAGGTCATTCACTAGGTCCCCCCGTGTGGTCCTGGGATTTTTGCTCACCGTTCTTGTGATCATTTTGACCCCACGGGGTGAGATCTTGCATGGAGCCCCAGATCGAGGGAGATTATCAGTGGTCTTGTATGTCTTCCATTTTCTAATTATTGCTCCCACAGTTGATTTGTTTACACCAAGCTGCTTGCCTATTGCAGATTCAGTCTTCCCAGCCTGGTGCAGGTCTACAATTTTGTTTCTGGTGTCCTTCGACAGCTCTTTGGTCTTCACCATAGTGGAGTTTGGAGTGTGACTGTTTGAGGTTGTGGACAGGTGTCTTTTATACTGATAACAAGTTCAAACAGGTGCCATTTATACAGGTAATGAGTGCAGGACAGAGGAGCCTCTTAAAGAAGAAGGTACAGGTCTGTGAGAGCCAGAAATCTTGCTTGTTTGTAGGTTACCAAATATTTATTTTCCACCATAATTTGCAAATAAATTTTTGCCAATGTGATTGTCTGGATTTTTTTTTCTCATTTTGTCTCTCATAGTTGAGGTCTACCTATGATTCCAATTACAGGCCTCTCTCATCTTATTAAGTGGGAGAACTTGGGGGGGGGGGGGGGGGGGTGCGTGTGTCACTTATCTGTTATTTTAAAAAATTTAACAAGTAAAGTATTTTCTTCACCAGAACAGATACTGCCAATGACCCCCTCCTATCGAAGTTTAATTTTATTTACTGCAACCTCCACGTTTGGGCCGAGTCTTGCCTTTTAATGCTAAACTCCACTCACATACCTAAACCCATATGGCGAGGGTTCCTTGCTGGGCAATAAAAGCAGACCAGAGGGTGATGGGTTGGTGGGGCTTACCCTTTAAAAATACATCTGTCATAAGAGAAATATTGTCATTGCTGACCTTCTGCAAATAGTATTTGCCTGGCTGTCTCTGGCTTCAGTACTTTTACTCCCTGAGCAAACATATGACCAGTGAAGTCAGAACCCATCATTTACATAACTGTTCTAGGTCAGTGACTCAAGTTATTTAAAGGTTAAAGCAGAACTACATTGTATCTGAACACCACAAACCAAAAGTGCTATTTTAATCAGGGTGGATTTGATTGAAATCACGATTTAAATCACTAGTCAGTAAGGCTTGATTTAAATCCTAGTTTTCTACATAAAGACTAATTCTTGCTGGTATAACTTTAATATACAAGTAGATGAAGATTTTTAGAATAACAACTTTTCATATTAGTTTTTTTATCCCCAGTTTAATAGGTTAATCATTCATATTTGGACAACTTTTCTGTTGTACTTAGGAAGGAGAAAAATAATCATTACCTTAATAATAACAATTTAAACAGATTTATTCAACTGAAACAATAACATTCCAGCATATGGTATTTGCATCCATGTTTGGTAACTAATTTGGCTAAACAAAATATATATATTTTAAGAAACTTAGACTGTCAGCCCCTTCCTCCTCACACTTAGTTTCACTTTCTTCTTGTACAGATCTATTCCACTCCAAACAATCAGAAAAATATTGTTTCTATTCTATTCACTGAACTTCTTGAAACTTAGCACTGAAGGGGTTGATTCTGTATTCATAGGTTTGTAGAAGTTAGGATGAAGGTCTTTTTCTTAACTCTGTTCATGTTATAACATTTTTGCTGTGAAGAAGAGGCATGTGATCTCCGCTGAGTCAAATTCAGTTTTGAGAACTGCAAAAGTAAACCAACATCTGTGATAATATCTTGTAGGCAGAGAAACTGCCCAATAATCTTACAAAAACCTCTGGAAGAGCATGACATTGTGAATGGATTCATGGCATTTATTTACCAAAAAAATTAAACATATATAGTCTTATTTTACATAATTAAAAAACTAATCTTTATTTCATGATGGAATAACCTTTGGATGGTAATATATTTTCCTCAAAAAGCATTTTATTCAAAAAAATCCGATTTTTTTTTTTTTTTTTTTTTTTTATTTATTTTTCTTTTTTTTATTTATTTATTTATTTTAAAAAAAATCATTTATTTTTATCCACCCTGATTTTAATACTCAAAGCAAACTCCCCCATCCATCCAGCCATGTCTCCATGCTTTATGTTGCTGAGAAATCACTTACAAAACATCCCCCTAGCATTTCCTGCTGTGGACTTCTTAAGTAAGGGCAGATGATTCATGTAGCATTTTCTTCCTACAATCCATCTGCCATTAGCTCAGGCATGCAGACTGGAGCATGTGCTTAGCTTAGAAAGGCTCTCCATCATTTGCCTAGGCCTGTAAACCGGGAAGTAACTGAAGAAATGTAAAAAAATTAAATAAATTAAAACCAGTAAATATGATATACTTTCCACTCTATTTAGTAATGCTGGCAGCATAAGGATTTGAAATAGTCAATGTTGATTGAGATAGTGAAGTTCTATGTAAGTTCACCGTTTTTTAAAAAACAAAAACATTGTTTTGCAGATTAAAAAAAAAAAAAAAGGGGGGGAGTTAATTTAATTACTCTGCAGGTTGTAAAGCATTGCACCCATAAAAAGCAGGTCGTGGGTGCAATGTCAGGCTGCTGCAGACTCTCACTACAGCTGTGTGACCGTACCTCCCATGATATTAAAGGTATACACTTGTTTTTATAAAATAATATGTTATACTTACCTGCTCCGTGCAATGGTTTTTCCCCTTAGCATGCTGCTTGGTAGGGGGTCACTTGTGCGTGCTCGCTCCTGAGTACCGCACTGTGTGGCCATAAGAACCCTGGTCCTTCCTCACTGGTTGTGATTGACAGCAGTGAGAGCCTATGGCTCCTGCTGCTGTGTCTGAGCCAGTGAAGAGTCAGAGAGTCTGGAGAGCCTCGGCTCTCTTGCACAGCGCTGGATTGAGATGGGGCTCATGTATGTATTAGGAGGGTTTGGGGGAAAGCTGCAAATAGAAGGTAAAAAACCTTCAGCCTTTAGAACCCCCAATGCTCAGTATGGCAGCCAGCCTTCTTACATTACTAGAAGGTGGTCAGCAGCGGCAATCTCTCTCTGGTGACAGGTGCCCTTGAAGCTGGTGAAGTCCACATCATAGAAAAGCTAAAAGGCTGACTGACCGAAATGAGTTTCCCTTTCAGAGTTTTTTTTTCCTCCGGTAGACCATCACAGCTAGATCATTGTTAACCTAATTGAGAGGCAGTCTACTGGTCTGTGGACAGATTGTTCCGTGTTATACCCTCTTACATCAGTTGAAAATGTGGAATTAAAAGAGCAGAGATATAAATCACAAAGTCCCTGAGCGGATTGTGGTTCTCATCATTATGGAGGACGTCTGCCAAAAAGACTGGAGGAAAGAGAACTGATTATTTGAAGGGAGACGATCTTACCATTCCCCCCAATTATTTGCAATGGAAATTAGGCATAGTCGTATGATGTGTCGGAAAAGTGAAAGGCTTAGCTGAGACAGCACTCGGGATGATTTTTTTTTTCCCTCTCCATAAACAAAATGCTCAGTGTAATTTGTGGGCTGCTGCTGGCTTCTATTGAGTCGTGGTCATTTTCAGCGATCTGACGGTTTTAAGCTGCTATACCCATAATCAACCAACTACCCCATGACTCCATTAATCCTTTTATAAGGACTGCCAGCTTTTGCAAATCGGGCTTCTAGATTCCAAGAACACTCTGCAATCTCTTTTAAAAAAGAATGTGCAATACAGTTCATTTAGCATTAAGAATTGTTGAAATGTCTTTGTAGTTTATATTACTCCCTTGGTATGTGGATCATGTAGACATTATCCTGTTAATCTTACATAAGCTATGAATTTTTGAATAATATGAAGCCTAATGTATTTAGAATGGGACTCTCTGCTTTTATTCCATCGAAGTGAAAATTACAAGAAACAAGGGACACAATGCTTGACTGCAGCTATTTCATCTGTACTGTGCTTCAGCAGTCTCCAATCCTTCTATATAAAGGGCCAGTTAACTGCCCTTTAGGATTTAGGGGGGGGGGCATGTGGTTGGTGGGAGTAGAAAATGCCTAGCCATCAGTGGGAGTAAGCAGTACCCCATCATTGGTTTTATATTTCAATGGTTTTTATTAATTTTAATCAATATAAAACAGAGGCAACAAAACACGCCCCCACAGGGGCTATCACCCATCATTGGTTTTAATAGGAGGAATAGTGCCCCATCGTTCGTGTCATTGGGAGGAATGCCCCATCATAGGCATCAGTTGGAGGAATTGTGCCCACAGTGCTGGATAAAGGCAGGCAGAAGGCCACAACCAACTGCTGGGCCACAGCTTGAAGACCACCGCTGTACATCATTGTCCAAGATGAGAGCTAGCCACACTGTAATTGGGGAGACAAGAAATTGGCCTGTGGTCATCAGTGGGAGTAATCAGTACCCCATTATTGGTTTTAATGGGAGGAATAGTGCCCCATCGTTCGTGTCATTGGGAGGAATTCCCCATCATAGGCATCAGTTGGAGGAATTGTGCCCAAAGTGCTGGATAAAGGCAGGTAGAAGGCCACAACCAACTGCTGGGCCACAGCTTGAAGACCACTGCTGGACATCATCGTCCAAGATGAGAGCTAGCCACACTGTAATTGGGGAGGCAAGAAATGGGCCTGTGGTCGGTGATGCAGGTATAGATGTTGTCCAGGACTCTTTAAAGGGAACCTTACTCTGTTTTATTCTTTTGGAAGTAAACGTTCTGCCTAAGAGCTGACACACAAATCATCTACTGTGGCTCACGTTGATTTAAGCCCCGTACACAGGATGAGAATATCGGACGAGTGATTGAATTTTTTTTTTGGGGGGGGGTTTGCGTGCTAGTCTCATCAAAACCGAAAAGGTTACTAACGTTACAAAAATTCTTGTAAGACAGAATACAACTTCCCATGATGTATTGTAATATATTTAGTTTCTGAGCATGTGTGGTCTTGGTCACTTGATTTTTTTACGGACGAATACTGTACTGATTAAATTAAAATTGTCCAATTGTTATCGTACGAGAAACATTTTCGTGCTTTTCCATTTTTGGATAATTTCGTATGAACTGTCATGATTTGGCTCTCGAAAGCTGTATACTAATCAGACGATCTCTCCAAAAGTGTTATTTGTAATCCGCTTTTCTCATTGTGTGTCCTAGGCATTCATTTTGCTTTGTTACTGGGGGATTGACTTTCTTTTCATGATTTAATGGCATGGCCCCACCATCTGTCCATCCTATGAGAGTGCCTTTAGTGGTCACTGAGGCATTGGGAGTGGTATTTGGCTGGGTTTAGCCATAAGGGTAGAAGAGGTATTCAGGTCCAGAAGTGAATTCAAACCAAATCACAGAGGAGCACAGAAGATGCTATTTTGGATAATAAAGGTAATAGCTGGTATCTTGTGGTCTTAGATCTTAGACAGCCAGTTCACTTCAAAATTTTAAGGAATACAGGTTCACATTAAACAAGTTGTCATCTGTTTTGAAACCTAGTGTCTCTTTTTCTGTTCCCAAGGTATCTTTTCTTGGTTTCATGTGTAAAGTGGTTGAAAAGCCTGAATGTTTTTTGTGGCTGCTGACCCAGCTGTCTGCATCCTCATTGGTTTAGAGGAAGCAGAGGGAGCCATTGGCTCCTGCTGCTGTCAGCCACAGCCAGTGAGGAGGGGGGGAGGGGCCAAGCCCTGTTCTGTATGTCTTATGGATACACAGAGCAGGGCTTGGCAAGGGGGAGGAGCCCAGAGCACCAGAGGGAGACCCCAGAAGAGGAAGGTCGGGGCTGCTCTGTGCAAAACCTTTGTACAATGCAGGCAAGTATAACATTTTTTTCTTAATAGAGGCCCTTTTGTATCAGTTAAACCAGGACATTGTTCTTCCTTGACTGTCCTGCTGCATGGCATCACAACAAGATCTCCCTCCATTGTCAACAGTACATACTGTTTAAGTGTCTCTCTGCTACATTTTCCTGTGACACTCTATTTATTGTTCCTGAAGGTCTCCATTGGGAAATGCTTGCTTCTTGTTCCACTGGGAAGATTTATCAACTCGTCATTCAAGTGTATAGGCTTAGACAAGGTTCCACTTTTTCCCATCAAAAGCATTCCTTAGATCAGTTAGATACCGGATGCCTAAAAACCCTAGAAGCACTGTTTCTCAGATTTACAGGACTGCAACATGTCTTTTTGGTTAACATGTTCATTAAATTTTTAGGCTTCTTCTGATGTTGGCTTTGGTTGTAGGTTCTTCAGGTGGCTCTGTAGGCCCCGCCTCTCTTAACCTGTGGTTGTTTGTAGGCCTGTTGGCATGTGGTTTTCTGTGCTACCCAATGTTCCTGAACTATTTAAAATGATACTAAAGGCAGTCTTTAATATTTTAATTTAAAAGAAAAAAAAAAAAAAAAGACAATAAAAAAAGTTATGCTCACCTGCTCTGTGCAATGGCAATGCAAGCTGCTTGCTCAGGGGGCACACGTGTGTGCTCAATCTTTATCTGTGTCTGCCTATGGAGCTGCACTCCATAGAACCACATAGCGTAATTTGGAACCCATTCCTTCTTCCACCTCTTCACAGCATTTGATTAACAGCAGTAGGAGTCAATAGCAGCTGCTGCTGCCAGAGTCCCTGTGTGAAAAGAAATAAAGGAGAGATCCAGCCATGCACAGTGCTTAATTAATTGAAGTTTTGAGTAAAGAGCAAGATCACAGGTGCAAGCTCAGGTTCCTGCAGACGGTCAGTGTATCTGTCTGCTTGTACCTCGTACGGGCAGGTAGTTACACAATGACAGGAAGAATCAATTGACTGCTAGAGCGCCCACTAACACCCTGGTAGTTCAGTGGGAGCTACAAGGCATCAGCCGCAAAGGCTGCCGGTACTTTTAGTTCATTCATTCACAGAACTCTTGAGTGTATCCAAAAATAATTGATAATTATATTTTATTTATATATATATATATATATATATATATATAGGTTAAGATAACCAGTAGCTATCCCAAAACTCACAATGTGTTTTGTGGAACAATGTTCACTTTTTCAGGGCTGTTTCAGAGACTGAGCTGTCACTGTATCCATTGTACCGTTGTATTATGCAGTAGGCAAAGTGCTATACTCCTTCACCCCATTCCTGATCCAGTGACATAATGGATATACAACTTGTCGGAATCACCCAGCTGCTCTTGAAAATCCTGTAGGCTGGGCCTGTGATATACACGGTCTTTATTGAATCCTCTGGAAAGTCTATCAGTCTATCTAAAGTGGTAATAAACCCAGGTCCCTGCATACACTAAATCCAGTCTCCCACAGTACACAGAACATGGAAATTCAATTATTGTAGCAAATATAAACTGCAAAATACCTTTTCTCATCAGCAGTATATAGCAGTCTTCTGACTTCGATCAGTGTCTGGTAGAGCACAGTTAACGCTTGTAGGAGGATTTTTCATTCTCTTCTGCTTGTCCTATGACACTACAGGACCCCTGACCCTCTGTCTGGACAGTGCTGATTGGCCCAATTATGTGCGCTTTCCCAAGGGAAAAAAAAAAACTCTCTTGCTATACACACACTGAACTAAGCATGTGCAGCTTTCCCCCAACACTCTGTTCTATCAGCAGATGGATTGGGGACAGTAGATATAAGGGAAGGATCAGAGAAGACAGGATCAAACATCCTTTTTACACAATACAGAGGATTAACCCCTTAGGCTCCACATTGAGTATAAAAAGCATGCTGTACTGCATATACAGACTGATTTTACTGTTGGGGGTTTAGTAATACTTTAATGCACTGGTGGAGAAGGAACTCTGCATAGGTTTCAAAAGTGAAACTGAAATGGTGAAGTTATGCAGAACTCTAGTGTTGAGAAGAAAAATCTCCAGATGGACTAAATACATAACAATTTTTACAATTCTCTGTTACAGATCCTTATTTGCTTTTGGTCTGTAAATCCTGATAATATGCACTGCCAGCACATTTCTTTCTAAAAGTGGGCAGAGGGTGATCTGTCCTTACCATGCCCTCACCATCAGCTCCAATGATAACCATACCCCCCCATTGGTGTGCGTTAGACAGGAGATACCAAACTCTTTAATTCCTAGAAGGTCTAGCACTTGCTGGTAGTAATATAGGCTTTTATGAGGTCCTGTTTATACCCACATCCTCTTACTATGCACATCTGCTTTCTCTAATGCTACAGGGAGTGAAACATGGAGCCCCATCCATCAGTGACCCCTCAGCCTGTCAATGTAATAGGAGTTACTCCAGCATAATGAATCAAAGCTCAGTCTGATTTCATTTTTCACCAATTATTTCCTTTCTTAACTTTTTGCCTCCTTAATTAGTAACATCTTTGTAGTTTTAGAATGTCTTTTCTTACATTGGCTGCTTTTGTAACAGTATGGGTTGTGCCCCAGAAGGTCTGGCAGGTCATGAAATACATTTCCTTTCATAACATGTATTTGTTGGGCAGATGTGCTCACCACACTCGGAACACAAACTCTGAGGCTTTATAATATTTTTTTTTTTTCTCTTCCTCACAGATGTGTCCGTGGCTCCGAATGCTGCATTCGACGTCTCAATTTCAAGATACAGAGCGACTATTGTCATGACTATAAGAGCCTGCTGGGGTTTGAGACTATCCTATGTTTCAGCAACTCGCGTGGCAAAATAAGAGGTCACAGGAGCGGCACATGTGTTGTGTGTATGTTGAGCAGCTTTGTGTAGGTTCTCGCTGTATTGATGAGTTGAACGTCACTGCAGATTAGGAGTCACATTATTTCTGATGAGTGATTGCAGAGGTCTTTATAACTGCATAGAAAGGTAATTACATTAGTCTGAACCGCACCTTGAAGGTTCTGATAGTTAAACAGAGATATTCACTTTTGAAGGACGATTCCCTTACTACTAAAGCTTCCATTTCTCTACGTTTGTGCTTTCCAACCTTCACCCCTTGACACATTTTACAGTCCAAGGCACAATAGTTAGGGGTCATGTACACTGCAGCTCCTACACTGACGTTCAGGAGTTGTTCAGCAGGTTTTTTTAGAAGCCCCTGAACTCTCCCTAATGTTTTCTTATGTGTCCATGTCCACTACGTTGTTTTTTTGAACACACCAAACTTGCGTTCAGGAGTAGATTATAAGCGTTTGTATTTAACAGCATTTTTTAACTTCCATATCCAGATACTGTCCAGGGATTTTTTTCCTCATCAGAAATGCATGCAAAGTGTTTTCCATGTATTCAAATGGACCCGATACACCAACACAGTCAGTTCCATGTTTCAACTTAAGGAAAAAATGGTAGAACGTGCTGCATTATGCTCATAATGGGATCCATAGTGAATACAACCAGAAAAGACAGGTCATCTCAACACATACTGATCTCTGTGCTTCTGCTCTCTCTATTTCTCTCAAAATGTCTGAAATACAGTGGAAAACGAAAGTTTGGGCACCCCAGCCAAAAATTTGTATTAATGTGCATAAAGAAGCCAAGGAAAGATGTAAAAATCTCCAAAAGGCATCAAATTACAGATTAGACATTCTTATAATATGTCAACAAAAGTTAGATTTTATTTCCATCATTTACACTTTCAAAATAACAGAAAACAAAAAAATGGCGTCTGCAAAAGTTTGGGCACCCTGCAGAATTTATAGCATGCACTGCCCCCTTTGCCAAGCTGAGACCTGCCAGTGTCATGGATTGTTCTCAATCATCATCTGGGAAGACCAGGTGATGTCAATCTCAAAGGTTTTAAATGCCCAGACTCATCTGACCTTGCCCCAACAATCAGCACCATGGGTTCTTCTAAGCAGTTGTCTAGAAAACTGAAAATAGTTGACGCTCACAAAGCTGGAGAAGGCTATAAGAAGATAGCAAAGCGTTTTCAGATGTCAATATCCTCTGTTCGGAAGGTAATTAAGAAATGGCAGTCATCAGGAACAGTGGAAGTTAACTAGTTGCCGACCGCAGATAGCCGAATGATGGCTTCACTGCAGCCGGCCAGTTCTGGGTGGACGTCATATGACGTCCCCCCAGAACGCGCTCTCCTGCGCGCCCCAGGGGGCGCGCACCCGGTGATCTCCGTGATCGCTGTGTCCTACGGACACAGCTGATCACGAGATGTGGTAAAAGGCCGATCATACCGGCCTTTTACCACGTGATCAGCGGTGTCCAATGACACACTGATCACAGGGAAATGCAAGTGCCGGTTCTCGGCTGCACTTTCCTCACGCTGTCAGATCGTGAGGAAAGTACTGCCAAGAACCGGCAGTTGTCAGAGCGAGGATCGGCACCGATCATCAGGGCCACTGATGATCAGTGCCCTGATGATCGGTGCCCAGCAGTGCCACCCACAAGTTCCGCCCACCTGTGCCCAGCAGTGCGCCCACTAGCTCCGCCCACCTGTGCCCAGCAGTGCACCCACCTGTGCCCAGCAGTGCACCCACCTGTGCCACTCTGCAGTGTCACACACCTGTGCCCAGAAGTGCCACCTACCTGTGCCCAGCAGTGCCACCCACCTGTGCCCACCCACCTGTGCCCACCAGTGCCACCCACCTGTGCCCACCAGTGCCACCCACCTGTGCCCACCCACCAGTGCCACCCACCAGTGCAGCCCAGCAGTGCCCAGCGGTTGTGCCAGTCAGTGCCATCTATCAGTACCCATCATCAGTGTCGCCTATCAGTGCTGCAAATTAGTGCCGCCTATCCGTGACACCTCATTAGTGCTGCCTATCAGTGCCGCCTATCCGTGCCACCTCATTAGTACTGCCTATCAGTGCCCTTTAGTGCTGCCTATCAGTGCCCATCAGTGCTGCCTCATCAACGCACATCAGTGAAGGAGAAAAAATACCTGTTTGAAAAATTTTATAATAGAAACAAAGAAACTTTTTTTTTTTTCAAATTTTTTGCACTTTTTTAATTTATAGCGCAAAAAGTAAAGTGCCCAGTGGCGATTAAATACCACCAAAAGAAAGCTCTATTTGTGAGAAAAAAATGATCAAAATTTCATATGGGTACAATGTTGCATGACCGCGCAATTGTCAATCAAAGTGCGGCAGCGCTGAAAGCTGAAAATTGGCCTGGTAAGGAAGGGGGTATAAGTGCCCGGTAGGCAAGTGGTTAAAGCAAGATCTGGAAGACCAAGAAAAATATCAGACAGAACAGCTTGCAGGATTGTGAGAAAAACAATTCAAAACCCACGTTTGACTGCACGATCCCTCCAGAAAGATCTGGCAGACACTGGAGTTGTGGTACGCTATTCCACTATAAAGAGATACTTGTACAAATATGGTCTTTATGGAAGAGTCATCAGAAGAAAACCTCTTCTACATCCTCACCACAAAAATCATCGTTTGAACTTTGCAAATGAACATATAGACAAGCCTGATGCATTTTGGAAAGAAGTTCTGTGGACCGATGAGGTTAAAATTGAACTTTTTGGCCGGAATGAGCAAAGGTACGTTTGGAGAAGAAGGGGCACAGAATTTAATGAAAAGAACCTCTGTCCAACTGTTAAGCATAGGGTTGGATCAATCATGCTTTGGGGTTGTGTTGCAGCCAGTGGCACAGGGAACATCTCACGAGTAGAAGGAAAAATGGATTCAATAAAATTTCAGCAAATTTTGGATGGTAACTTGATGCCATCTGTGAAAAAGCTGAAGTTAAAGAGAGGATGGCTTCTACAAATGGATAATGATCCTAAACACACCTCGAAATCCACGGGGGATTACATCAAGAGGCGTAAACTGAAGGTTTTGCCATGGCCTTCATAATCTCCTGACCTCAACATAATTGAAAATCTATGGATAGACCTTAAAAGAGCAGTGCGTGACAGACAGACCAGAAATCTCAAAGAACTGGAAGACTTTTGTAAGGAAGAATGGGCAAAGATACCTCAAACAAGAATTGAAAGACTCTTGGCTGGCTACAAAAAGCGTTTACAAGCTGTGATACTTGCCAAAGGGGGCAGTACAAGATATTAACTCTGCAGGGTGCCCAAACTTTTGCAGACGCCATTTTTTTGTTTTCTGTTATTTGTGTAAAGTGTAAATGATGGAAATAAAATCTAACTTTTGTTGACATATTATAAGAATGTCTAATCTGTAATTTGATGCCTTTTGGAGATTTTTACATCTTTCCTTGGCTTCTTTATGCACATTAATACAAATTTTTAGCTGGGGTGCCTAAACTTTCGATCCCCACTGTAGTTGATTTTTTTTACTGTTTTTCAGTGCATTCTGGGTATTTGGGAAGGTCTCAGAAGGTTATCGTTCAAAAACGCTTCTAAACGCACATAAACACAGTATGCAAACGCGGCTAATCTGATGTTTTTTTTAACCTATGGTTTCCAGCAGTCAGTTCCCATCGTTCAGAAGAGTTTTCCAAACGCCCCGTGTACATGAGCCCTACATGAATAAATGTTGCATATAGTGTTAAAGAAGAATGTTGCGCATGTTTGCATACTTACATTGGCCAGCTCGGACCAGTGTAGCTATACCTGGCCGATGTATAGTGGAAAAATGCAGCGCTAATTAGAACATAACGTCCCATACACAATAATGTAGATGACAGCACAGTCCATGTAGGTTTCCCATATAAAGAGATGAAGAGCCGTGCAAAGGCAAGGAGTTCCAATCCAAAAGAGGGACCACCACCATACACCCAAATAAATTTGGCCTTTTACCAAAAGTGTTTGACTATGCAAGTCAGTCAACATAAGTAGTGTTCTAAATCTAACAGGTGCTGCAACTGGTTCTTGCATAGAAATGCTCACAGGGTCATCCAAGATGTTCCTCCAAAAAGAGCTTCTAATGGCAAACTCCCCATCAGGCCACCAAAGCACCACATGAAAAGAAGAATTGCCCACATAGTGTAGTAAATTCAAAGTTAAAAGCTGATTTATTGAATTACACTTACATAGCAAGCAAAAAAAAAAACAGCATATCAATGACACTGTGATAAGTTTCTAACCGAGAGGATGGCCGCTGTCCCTCCAGAGCACAAAGACATCACACGGTGTGACTCCACCCTACGTGTTTTGTCATCAAGACATTGTCAGAGGGCCACTCCCCCTCATTGAAGAGCGTTCCACAGACCGGAAACGGTGCCTCAGACCGGGAAATGGAGGCAGGAGTTAACCACCTCCACATAACAATGCATTCCACCTACAGGAAGCACAAAACACCAGTGGGGAGTAACAGTGGATCCCATTTTACAGGGATCAAATGAGTATGTTACCAAAATAATGCCAGAAATTGCCATAATAGCAACGAATGGTTAACCTTAATATAAATTTGTACTTTAAAGAACATACCTGGCCGATGCCCCTGGAAGGTTGGAAATCACTGAAGTAGACACCGCTACTCCACTGATCTCCACTTTCTTCTGGGTCTCATACTGAGTGACCAGCCTAATTCCACTGTGAACATAGGAGGTTTACCACTCAACATGTGCACTGTTCAGAGTGCGCTTTGCATTTTCTAAATGAATGCAAAGTATTCTCTGATTGGATGAAGTGGAAATGCAGGGTGGTGATGTCATACTCTCCTCCTCGTTTAATCAGAGAATGCCTTGCATTCATTCTGAAAATGCAAAGCATTCTCTGATACCAGTGCTGACGGACTGATCCCTGTATTTTGTAAACAGCGAGGCAGTCACTCAGCACAGACCCCAGAAGCTAGTGGAGCTCATTTAGGGCAGTGCATCAGGCTGGCCACTCATCATGAGACCTAGAAACAAGTGGAGATGATAGTGGCGTCTACTTCGGTGATTTCCAGCTTCCAGGGGCATAGACCAGTTATGGCATATACTGTACATAGTTACGTTACCAAGCTGGACCAATGTAACTATGTGAAAATATACCATGGCTGGAATTATTTAATTGCCTATCTTATCTGTTCAGCTCTTCGACGAAGACACGTTCATTGATATTTTGCTTGCTTGCCATGAAGTGGTCTTGGCAGACAGCTTGTATGGACAGAATTTTCTGTGTCTCTGTATATTGATCATGGAAACCTCTATAAGTTGAGCTTTCCCCACTGGGCACTATGGATACTGTATTACCCAAGAGTACAAGAATGGTAATACGTAAATACTATTAGCAACATTAACAAATTTTGATACTGCAAAGCAGTACAATAAAACAGACACAGATATGTTAGCTATGCTGTGATAAAAAAATGTATCTTGAGAGATAAAATACCCTTCTATACGCCTCTGTTCTTGTAGTGCACCTGTGATGAGATAAATACAGGGGCTGCCACTGATGACGTTCTTCTGAAAAGTCTAGTCACCTGAATGTTATGCTGGCATACTGAACTGAAATAAATATGCAGATCGGGAAATTTGCTGAAAAGCCAAAAGTCCTCGCTTACACATACTTGAGAGGTCAGCAGCGGCGGCCTCAATGTTATTTCTTAAACCAGCCATAGACGAATCGCTATTTGTCCGGTTGCTATCGCATTTCAGTCCATTTATGGGCAGGCTGGTTGTACTGCAATGATCGCTTCATTAACTTCAGTACATCTTGCCTGTCTTTTTTTTTTTCCTTCGTTCAATCACTGCCGGTGACTATAGCAGCCAGCAGTGATCATTGTATTCTGACAGATGTGAAACCTCCTGCTGTCCTAAAACTAAAGCTCTGCGGGAGGGATTCTGACTGACTGTGTTGATGGGGGAATCGAGAAATTTTCTTTTCTGCAACCCATGGTTTCAGGAAAGAAAATTGCTTAATGTAAGGCGTACTTGATGTTGGGTTTTCTTTACATGCAATGCCAGCTATCCTCTAACTAAGCTATCTTGAGCACACCTCTGCATTGTGCTTCTTTTAAAATTGTTCAGTTTGTTCACTAAGGCTCAATTTGCTCCCCTTTTGGATGCCACCATTTTGCTTAGAGCATGACTTCCTGAGAACATGTTGTTAACCAGTTTCCAGAGGCCATAACCAAAGGCACAAGTCTGTTATGGCTTGATCCTGTCCATGATCTGTAAATTTGCAACAACATTGAGGGCAAGGTGACAGATCCATGTTACCAAACAGAGAGCATGGACAGGGAAGTTTTATGAAGCTTCAATGTCAACTAATTTAAAAAAAAAGGATGAAATTCCCTACACAAAACCATACTTAGAACCTTTTGAAGGATGCTTTCTTTGGGTCAAGAGAGCAAAACATACGAATACACAAAACGGGGTATCATCAATGACGTACAAATACACAAAATAGGGTGCCATAAACTATCTACTTTTAGGAAATGGACCGGTTCGGTTTATATCACATATGTCTTGGCTCTTTGACCGAGAAAATAAAAATATGCATGCATCTGCAGATTGGTCATCTCCTTTCTGGTAGTAGATGACTCGTTCTGCACCACATTTGGCCGGTGATAGCCGTGTCTGATAAGTGGCTTATGGGACAAAAAAAAAATAGACTTTTGCACATGTTACTGTGACCCCCTAATTAGAACAATTTCTGTATAGCTCAAAAAATCTCCAAGTACAACCATAAGTAAGGACTTCAAACCCTTTTTATTGATATTCAGCACTTGTGGTTGCTTCCAGGTCTTTTCTGTATGTAAAGCACATTTTCCTTACAGACGTACTTGGTGTCTATATAATGTACAGCCTTTTGTTACTGAAGGAACCAGATCCACCACTGAGACACAATGTACTAAGGTTTCTGTAAGATTCTCTTGTATAATGACCCCTATGCTGTGTGTAGGTGTTGGGTGCTTTTTTATTCTCTATTCATTAATGGAGAAAAATTGTCTTTCATACAACCTCTGCATCACCTCCTTCACAGCTGCATTGACTGTATGGGCTTCCTTTGAAATTCTGCTTGGTTTTGTGTCTGAAAATTAATTTTCCGGATCAATGAATAAAACAACACGTTGATGCCAATACAACAGCACAAAAACACCTAAACATAATATTGATTAAAATGAATGGTGTGCAAGTTTACAGTGAACATTAAAAAAAACACCAAACAGTGATGGCAATTTTTAAAAGGTTACTAATTGTAATGTAAATTTTGTTAAAATTGCAGTCACTAATAAATATTACATTCATGTGTCCAGACTGTTGGTTTAGTTATGACTTACAAACTCAGTATGAATGTAGTGTTAATTGATGTTTCCTGTGCTAATGAAATAGTAAAAATGGTTTTGCCTAGAATAGTTCTGGTCCCAGTTAGATACGTGTGGTCTTTTAGGCTTTTTATGGTTATATACGAATATTTAATAAGTTCCAGTGTCACTGGAAATTTGGATTTAATTTGTCTGCAATAAATTGCAGTCTATAGCAGTCAGAAGCAAGTTTGCATCCTAATGCCAGCCCATCCTTTTCCCATAGTGGTGGAATTGGTGCTCTAATATCTACAGCATTTTAGAGGCAATAAAACCTTAGATTGTGCGGCCCTTAAGGGTTAGGGACCATGACCACTTTGTCATTATGGGTTACTGAGTGTAGATTATTGAGAAAAAAATAAATTTAAACAATTGTGGTATCAGGCTACAACATAACAAAATGGAAATAAGTGAATGGGGTCTGAATATTCTAAGAATGCACTGTATATACCACCAACAGTTTTTTCAGCACTTTACAACGTGAGAGCAGACAGTACAGTTAAAATACAATATAATATAATACAGGAGGAATCAGAGGGCCTTGCTAGAGCTTAATATCTATAAGGGAGGGGCAAATGATAACTGTGGGGGTGAGTTAATGGAGAAAATAAAACTGCACTTATTGGATAAGGGCAGGATAGGTTTCTGTGATGAAATGGGTGTTGAGGGATCATCTAAAAATGGTCAAAGTAGGAAACAGTCGGACAGATTAGGGTAGGGCGTGCCAGAGGATGGGAGAGGCTCGGGAAAAGCCCTGAAGGTGAGCATAGGAGGAAGTGACAAGGGAGCTAGGGAACAGGAAATCTTGTGTGGAACAAAGAAAATGTTTTGGTTGGTATTTTGAGAGTAGGTTAGTGATGTAGCTGGGGGCAGAGTTGTGGATGGCTTTGTAGGTTTTTGTTAGTATTTTGAATTTCATTTGTTGGGTGAGTGGAAGCCAGTGGAGGGATTGGTAGAGAGGGGTAGCCGACACTGAACAGTTGGTAAGGTAGAAGAGTCTGGTAGTATCAGGGAACAAGAAGATCACCGCAGCGCATGAATTTGTGCAGGCGCAGGATCCCGACAAGGCATATAGGCAGACGGGCACTAGGACCCAGGCGTGCCTGTCGGCGCTGGGCTGGCTATTTAAAGAGCACCTCGGTGCTGATTCAGTGCTGACTGGTCTTCAGCTCCCCCAGTGTCCTGCTTGTTTCCTGTGCGAATCCTTTGGTGCTGACCCGGCTTGTTCCTGACCCGACTCTGAGTTCTCTTCCACCCCCCGGTTCCTGACTTCAGCTCTGTTTCTGACTTTGGCATTTTCCTCCTGATCCTGTACCACGCTGCCCGACTGTTATGACCCTGGCTATCCTACGACTCCTCTCCAGTCCTGTGTCCTGGTTGCAAACCTGGCTCTGCTGTGCAACTGACAATCCACTGTACCTGCCTGGTCTATTTCTACAGTATCCGAATCAGTGGATATCTTGCTTACCAAGGTCATCATCTGCAAGAGCCGCAAGCAAAACCCTGGCGCTCTTGTCCCCCTTGGTCCTTAGAGCCCTCTGTTCCAACCTCAGCGGGCTCAGGATTAGTGACACAAGTGAGGCCAACCTCGTCAATTCATTTTCCCATCAGGTACGTGACAGTACCAGTCAGCCAATGATGGAGTCTGAAAGGGAGGCCTCACAACTGGGGGACATTCGCCAAACTGTGACTTCCTTGTCCAACGTAATACATGACCTGCAGAGAAACTTCCAATACCTGGAGAGCAAACTGCGAACCGACTCTAATGTCCTCTCCGACACAGTAACCTGTGGTACAGCCACTCAAACCGAGATCAGTATGTTCCTTGAAACCTTGGTTCTACCGGAAACCCCGGGTACCTATGCCTGAGCTCTTTACAGGAGATCGCCGGAAGTTCAGGACTTTTCGTAACTCCTGTGAGTTATATTTCTCTCTGCTCCCCAGGACCTTCTCACCAAGTACTAAAGTAGGGTTTGTCATCACCCTTCTTAGAAATGAACCCCAGTCCTGGGCATATCATCTTCATGAACAACATGATCCGGCCCTAACCTCTGTGGATTCATTCATTTCAGCAATGGCGCAAGTTTATGCAGATCCCTTCCAGCGCCAAACTGCGGAGGCTATGATCAGTAAACTACAACATCCTGTGGAGGATTATGTCACTGACTTCCGTATCTGGAGTTCTGACCATGGAACGAGTCTGCTCTCCGTCATCAGTTCTGCCTTGGTCTTTCTGACACCCTCGAGGATGAGCTGGCCTGAGTGGGGGTACCAACAAGACTGGAGACTCTGATAGACCTAATGATCCATATCGATCATCGGATTCGGGAAAAAGTTAAATGAAAGGACCAGTGGGAAACTTCTGTTATGCCCTGAAGTTGGGCCAGCTAAGAATGTTGTCCCGTCTGAGTCACCCACCAATCCAGCTAGAAGGAGCTTTTGGAGACCACAGTTATCCGCAGCAGAACGTCTCCGTTGGTAGAAGTCCAATCTCTGCCTCTACTGTGGTGAAGCGGGACATTTCGTGGCTACCTGCCCGATCAAACCTCACAAATCTTCGCCCAACTGCTTCTACATGATGCATCCACAGGGAACTGACCGAACGCACCTCTCTTTCCAGCTGCAATTACAACTGGCCGAAAGGACTATCATGGTCCCGGCCATCATTGACTCAGGTGCCTGTAGCTGCTTCATAGATTCCCATTTTGCTACTCAGAATCAGATTCCCCTCCACACGAAAACACAGAGGCTTGCAGTTCATCTGGCGGATGGGTCTGGTATTAGTTCTGGTCCGGTCACACAAGAAACCTTGCCAATATTTTGCTATTCTTGGTCGGGACACCAAGAATTCCTATGTCTGGACATTATCACTTCCCCGATTTTTCCAATTATCCTCGGTATGCCTTGGTTAAAAGCACATAATCTAACCATCAACTGGTTGACCGGAGAGATCTCTTTCCCTTCTGAATATTGTCAGAGTCACTGCACCCTCAAAGAGACAGGTGGGACAGCCCCTCTCCTCAGTATTCATTCTGACCCTGAAACCCTGAAGCTTGTCCCTACGGTTTACCACGAATACCTGGATGTGTTCAATAAGAAGAGTGCCAACACCCTTCTTCCACATCATCCTTATGATTGTCCAATTGAGTGTCAGGGCAGGAGCTGGGAAACGGACAGGCAGGCCTAATATCAATGTAACGCACAGGCTGACGACAACCACCACCCAGAGACCGAAGTCCCTCAGGGCGCGGAGTCTAAGTCCCAGGCTGCCCTTCACCAGGGCCCCTGATGGTGGGGATGGACTTGATACAGCCAGGAACCAGGTCGCGGCCCCCGAGGCACCCCAGCTGCGGTAATGGCCGCCGCCAATGGCGTGTAGCTAGTGGTAAAGACAATAGAGTAGTCAGACAGGCCGGGTCAACAACAACGAGACAAAAACAGTACAGGACAGCAGACGAGAATCACAGGTCACGAGCCGGGTTCAGCAACGGAGGGTCAGATTAAAGGAGAACACAAAGAATGGTCAGGTCACAAGCCGAGTCAGATTCCAGGAGAGTCACGAGAGTCAGAACAGAGTAACAGCAACACAAAGACACAAGTGCAAAGAGCATGTGCGGAACACAGGCTTATATGTCATCAGCCACACCCCTCTGGGGGATGGACCTCAGAGACCTGAAGGCATAAAAGATTCCCACCATGCTCTGCAGAAATCCAAGATGGATACCAGCACATGGAGTAACCATAACCTCTGGTAAAAAGGTAGGACCTTGACATTGATCTCCTGCCCGGCGCCGAAATTCCTTTCGGTAGGATTAACCCTCTGTCCGAAGTAGAACTAAAGGTCCTCCGGGGATATATAGATGAAAGCCTGGAAAAAGGGTTTATTCGGCCATCTACTTCACCAGCAGGAGCTGGCATATTCTTCGTGGAGAAGAAGGATGGCACTTTGAGACCTTGTGTAGATTATTGGGACTTGAACAAAATCACGGTCAAAAACCATTATCCTCTTCCTCTGATCCCCAAGTTGTTCCAAAGATTGCGAGGAGCATCCTTTTTCTCAAAGTTGGATCTGAGGGGTGCTTACAATCTAGTAAGAATTCGGGAGGGAGACGAATGGAAGACAGCCTTCCGAACCATATTTGGGCACTTTGAATATCTGGTAATGCCCTTTGGTCTCTGCAACGCCCCAGCAACCTTCCAACACCTGGTAAACAATGTTTTTCGGGACTACCTGGATTGATTTTTAATCGTGTATCTGGATGATATCTTGTTTTTTTCTTGTTCCATCGAAAGTCATCGTGACCATGTAAAAAAGACACTGGAGAGACTACGCCAACACCAGCTCCTCGGGCTGGTGATCACTCCGGAAGGCATCTCCATGGACCCTCAGAAGGTGTCCGCCATCTGGGAATGGCCCGTCCCTGAAGATAGGAAAGCTGTGCAGCGTTTTATAGGCTTTGTGAACTTCTATAGGAAGTTTATCAAGGACTTCTCTGGAATCCTAGCGCCAGTGACACAGCTTACCAGGCAACATGTGCCCTTCAAATGGACTCCTGAGGCCCAAACAGCCTTTGAGCAGCTAAAGATCATGTTCATGGGGCCCGGAAGATCATGTTCACAACCGCACCCATCCTGAAACACCCTGACCCTGCCCTAGCCTTCATCCTTGAAGTTGATGCTTCAGAAAACGCGGTAGGAGCCATCTTGTCACAAAGACAGGGGCCCAAATCCCTTCTGCATCCTGTCGCTTTCTTCTCCCGGAAATTGAACGTCTCTGAGAGAAATTATGATGTGGGAGACAGGGAATTACTAGCCATCAAAGCAGCATTAGAAGAATGGCGTTATTTACTAGAGGGAGCAGCCGATCCTATTCTCATCTTTACTGACCACACGAATCTAGAGTACCTGAGAACTGCAAAACGACTCAGGCCACGACAAGCTAGGTGGGCACTATTTTTCTCACGCTTCGTCTTCCATCTGACCTACCGTCCGGGATCAAAGAATGGTAAACCTGGTGCACTCTCCCGCATGTTTCCTGACCCAGTTGTTCAGTCAGAACCCGATATGATCTTGCCAGCCAAGAACTTTCTACTTCTGCAAATGGATCTCGTAGCTCAGATAAAATAAGCCATGGACAATCTCCCACCTCCTTTAAATATGCATCTACAATTTAAAGATGGCCTGTACTTCCACAAGGGACAGATCTTTGTGCCCGAAGGACTTCGAGCACTTATTCTCCAGAGATGTCATGACCATCCCTCAGCAGGTCACTTTGGGATTTGGGATTCTGAGTTAGTCTCTCGCTCTTTTTGGTGGCCTAACACAGGAAAAGGATTGCCAGGACTATGTAAAATCATGCACAGTCTGTCTGAGGAATAAGTCGGATAGAACCAAGACTTGGGGCCTGCTGGAATCCCTGCCTGTACCAGAAAAACTTTGGAGCATGATCTCCATGGATTTTATTGTGGAACTCCCCCTATCTGAAGAATTCACCACTATTTTAGTAGTAGTTGACCGCTTGTCCAAGATGGCCCACTTCATTCCCTTGAAAGGGACTCCTTCTGCTACAGAAACAGCTTCCGCTTTCATCAAGGAAATTGAAAGGCTACATAGTGTTCCCTTAAATATTGTGTCGGATCGAGGGGTACAATTTACGTCTAAATTTTGGAAGGCTCTGTGTGAGGCATTAGAGATCGAGTTACGCTTCTCCTCTGCTTATCATCCTCAAACAAATAGGCAAACGGAGAGGACAAATCAAACACTGGAGCAATACCTCCGATGCTTCTCTTCGTACTCACACCACTCCTTCCTTTAGCGGAGTTCGCATATAGTAACTCCATACATTCCACCACCAAACAATCCCCCTTTTACTCTAATTACAGATACCACCCCTCCTTTCTTCCAGAAATACCAGTGGAGGCCGCTGTCCTAGCAGTAGAAGAAAGGATAGAGTTCTTCAGGAGGAACGTCAAAATATTACAAAAAACAATTTCTGAGGCCCAAGAGAGTAACAAAAAATTTTTTGATAGAAAAAGAAGGGGCAACTTGAAACTAAAACAAGGGGATAAAGTCTGGCTGCCCACGGCTAATCTGAAATTAAATTGTCCATCAAAAAAGCTGGGTCCGAGATACCTGGGACCATTTTCTGTCAAGAGAAGGGTTAACCCTGTAGCATTTGAATTGGAACTAAGAGCTAACCTAAAGATCCACCCGGTATTTCATTGTTCTTTACTGAAACTTCACGTCCCAAGTGGGTTCCCCAACCGGAATTCTGAGGCAACTGCTCAACTGTTGGTGGATGAAAATGAAGAATAAAAAGTGGAGGCTATCTTGAACTGTAGGAAGAGGGGCAGACAGACCCAGTTCCTCATCAAATGGAAGGGTTATGGACCTGAGAATAACTCCTGGGAACCGTCCACTAATGTCCATGCCCCACGGATACTTCAAGCCTACCTCCGTCGATATCCTGAGAAACGAGCCTTAGTGGGCATCCGGAGGGTGCCCATGGGGGGGCAATATCAGGGAACAAGAAGATCGCCGCAGCGCATGAATCTGCGCAGGCGCAGGATCCCGACAAGGTATACAGACAGACGGGCAGTAGGACCCAGGCGTGCCTGTCACCAATGACGGCACCGGGCAGGCACTAGGACCCAGGCGCGCCTGTCGGCGCTGGGCTGGCTATTTAAAGAGCACCTCGGTGCGGATTCAGTGCTGACTGGTCTTCAGTTCCCCCAGTGTCCTGCTTGTTTCCTGTGCGAATCCTTTGGTGCTGACCCAGCTTGTTCCTGACCCAACTTGTTCATGACCCGATTCTGAGTTCTCTTCCACCCCCCGGTTCCTGACTTCGGCTCTGTTCCTGACTTTGGCATTTTCCTCCTGATCCTGTACCACGCTGCCCGACTGTTATGACCCTGGCTATCCTATGACTCTGCTCCAGTCCTGTGTCCTAGCTGCAAACCTGGCTCTGCTGTGCATCTGACAATTCACTGTACCTGCCTGGTCTATTTCTACAGTATCCGAATCAGTGGATATCCTTCTTACCAAGGTCATCATCTGCAAGAGCCGCAAGCTAAAACCCTGGCGCTCTTGTCCCCCTGGTCCTTAGATGCCCTCTGTTCCAACCTCACCGGGCTCAGGATTAGTGACACAAGTGAGGCCGACCTCGTCAATTCAGTCTCCCATCAGGTACGTGACAGGTCGCAGCATTCATGATGGACTGAAGTGGGGGATAGCCTATGCAAAGGTAATCCAATGACGAGGGCGTTGCAGTAGCCGAGGCGAGAGATAACCAGGGAGTGAAGTAGAAGCTTTGTGGTGTCATTGGTTGGGAAGGAGTGTATTCTGGAGATGTTGCAGAGGTTGAGGCTGCATAATTTGGACAGGGATTGGATGTGGGCCTGAAATGATAGTTCAGAATCCAGGATTACCCCTAGCACCCTGGCATGCAGGGATGGATTGATAGTGGTGCTATTTATCCTGACTGAGAAACCAGGGGAAGAGGCACATGGGGGAGGAAATATTATGTATTTTGATTTTGCGGAGGTTGAGGCGGCAAGCTTTGGAAAGTGATTAGATCTGGGGTCGAAAGGATAGAGTCCAGGATAACACCAAGCACCTTGGCATGCATGTTATTATTACACTATGCAAAATAAACATTTATTATAAGAATGGTGTAAATTGGTAATATAAAGTCCAATATTGGCTCAGGATGGTGTTGTAACTCTGTCACACTAAACTACTATTTGGTAGGTATTGGGAGGATTAGGTGTTATACAATAACTTTCTCTACTTGCAGTGCAAACTTTCAAATTAGGAAAACAAAATCTGCTGCCAAGAATAAAGTGCAAGTGCCCACAGATGCACCTGCAGAAGATTTCCGTAGCTACTGCTTCACCCAAATGCCAGACCATTCTGCCCAGCAAAGCTTTGGCACTTCATCATAGTACTGAACTTGCCCACCCCGTCTGTCCCCTGCCCATTAGGAGCCAATAGGATGGAGCGCAGGACCAGGCATGATCTGTAGGCCCATGGAATGTGTTGTTAAACAAAGACCCATTGCAAAGACAAGCTAAAAATTTCAATGTGCCCAGTTCACACTGTTACGGTCGCCCGATCACCACCCTCAACATGTGACAATCGCGACCAACAATACGTCACGCTCGCGGCGTCAGACCCCAGACCTTCTCACCAAACTCGTGACCGAAGGACCGGCCGATCTAAAACCGCAATGTGATGCGCGTAACAATGCCACACTCAGCTGCACCCTGCAAAACGATTGTCCAGCTAATGGAACGCAATCGACACACCGGCAGCCTGAATGCGCTTGTTACTGGGTCGGGTTAATTACGCAACTAACCCTCTACTGCCACCACCACTTTTTGTACAGAGAAAGGGGAAACTCTCTTTATCAAATATACACTGTAATGGCTGAAAAGTCGCCTGTCCAATACGGTCACCGCAGGCCGATTGGGCAGAGGATTAAACAAACACAGTAGCGTCTCTTCAAAAGGCAGGAATTTGTGAATTGCAAGTAAACGCTTAGAAACAGTTTAACACTTTCAGAAAGAAAGATTTATTACTAAAAGAGTCAAACAGGTGCAATAAAATATTTACAAAGAAAATGTAACTAGGATATATATTTATATATAAAAAGAAAACAGCACAGCACAGCAAAGAGATAACAGAAAGAAGTTAAAAGGTTAAGTTACTTGCCATGTTAAGCCTTAAGGTAAGGAGATCCAACTTGCAGAGCGAAGGGTCTTTGATCTCCTGCTGTTACGATGTTAGAATTGGGAGATGTGTTTAGCTTAACTGTTTAGGCCTGTTAGCCTGAGTTTTTTAAAAGTCCCCCAGCAGGGGGAATGGCTCTGAATAACTGACCAATGCGCTGTTTAGGGAGGGGTCAGTTGGGCGAACTCTGAATTAGAACCAACATCTGTCATAATCCATGATATGAAACATAGGGGAAAACCAGATCTGTTAAAAATGTTATCTTGTTTGTGCTTCTGGGAAATGCCTTGAACTCTTGAGAAGGTTCTGCCATCCTTCCCCGAGGTGTGAAATCACACAGGTCCCTTGGACAGAGTCTGCTGTCTCTATGGGGGGGCTTTGTAGCGCTGGGTCCCCTGCTGCTCCAGCCTGCCAGCAACTTTTAACATTTACACATCTGTCCCTGTGCCTCTCAGGAAGGGAGGGGGTAGGAAATAAAGGATTGAGGAATACTTCTAATAAAAAAGGGGAACTCCGCATCCAACTCTGATGAGCAAGTTTGCTACACACACTAAAGCCCTGCATTGTGAAAATAAAACGTTCTTCATTTAAACACAATGCAGTACCTTACAAACCAACATTGCAACACGTATAAAAAGAAAAAAGTAACCAATCTGGTATATCTCCACTCCCAACATGCCTCAGTTGTTTGCTAGTGTCCTCTGAAGATGGATGACTTTTCTGTACTGAGAAAGTTTAACCATTTCTACTAGCCATTTTTTATTTTTCTCAATCAAGATTTCTCTACACATTGCTTGAGCTAATCTCTTAATGCCATTATCCAGATTGGCTGATCCTCAGCAGTAGTTTTGGAGGTCATATCTTGACACTCTTGCTTTGGATGATTGCTGTGCCTGCCTGGAATATAACCTTCAGCACTGAGCTCTGCGTTGTGGTGCCTTTTACACCTTTTTCTACAGTTTTAGCTATGGAGCATTTTCCTGGTTGAGGGCCATGACACAATCTATTTTCTTAAACGAAAGTGTATGCCTAGGTTGATTTCCCTGGAGGTAGACCAGTGGTGCTCCAAAGCTTGCAGTGTGTTCCAAGCATTTTAAACAGTATGAGAGTATAAGGTGAAGAGCCGGCAACTCATCCCAATAAAACTACTTTATTGATAAAGGGTACAACAGCTTACATGTTTTGGTAAAAAAACTTTATTCATAGACATCATGATTCATGGCTGAGACCTGCTGATCAGCTATGTCCAATCACAGCCCCGAGCCCTGTGCTGACAAACAGATCCTTCCCTCTGTACAGAGAGCCCCCTTCTCAGTCAGTCTCGTTATAACAGTGACAGTGTATAGTATTATCACTGATCACTGTATTGGTGCCACTGGTGATGTCAGTTAACCTCCCTGGCGATATTCCCGAGTGTAAGCGGTAACCCCGAGGTACACTCGGGAATACCCTGCAGCGTTGCTCTGGGATTCCCTCTTGCACCTACCTTGTTCTTCGCTCCCGCGATGTCCCCCCTGCAGCGTCCCCGGCCATCTGATCCGGCCGATGCCAGCATCCGTCATCTGTTCCCTGCGAGCGTCGGGACGTATGGGGGGCCGGAACCGGCGGGAAATTAAAAAATGTTAAATTGTGACATTCACTCAATACAGTAAAATCACATAGTAAAACATTACTGTATCAAACCATTTCACATACATTTTGTCCCGAGTGCTTTGTCCGGCGCCCTGCCTGCATTTTTACTGTTCTTTCTGCCTGGAAACTGAGAAATGTCCATGGAGCCCAAAAAGCGTCCCTTTAGGTCGAAAGCGGTTTTAGACCAGCTAGAGAACAGCGATAGTAAATCAGAACCACTGGAAGAATTGAGTGATAATGATTTGTGGGGAAATTTGTCATCAGACACTGGAAACGATTCTGCGACTTTGCTCAGTGATGTGCGAACTTGGCGCTATATTTCAAATTTCAGTGTTTTTGGTTTGATTACATTATTGAATTAAATTTATTATATTATTTTTTATGATTATTTATTATATTATAATTTATGATTTCGTGTTTCAAATTTTATTATACCCGGGATGTTTACTAGACTCTTGTTTGGACAGATTTCAGTGAGTTATTCCTAAGAATTACAGGCCTACAATAAAAAAAAACAACATTTCCATGCAAGAAAATATACCGCTTTAAACGCAGAAATATTGACATAATCATACTGCTACGGAGGTTAATGTACCTCCCAGCCAGCGTCAGATTGCCTGCCGCACTATCACAGTAGCACTATAAGTTGCCAATCACCGCCATTACTAGTATAAAAAAATAAAATTTCTAGTATACACCATAGTTTGTAGATGCTATAACCTTCGCACAAACCAATCAATATACACTTATTGGAATTATTTATTTTAACCAAAGCATGTAGCGGAATACATTTTGGCCTAAATTTATAAAGAAATTTGATTTTCATTGGATATGCTTTAACAAATTAAAAAAAGTTTTTTTCAAAATGTTTGGTCTTTTATTGTTTATATCATTTAAAAAACCCAGTGGTGATCAAATACCACCAAAAGAAAACTGTGTGAAAAAAATGTTATAAATTTCAGTTGAGTATAGTGTTGCTTTAACATGCAATTACCAGTTAAAGTAGCGCAATGCTAAATAGCAAAAAATGGCCTCGTCATGAAGGGGGTAAAAACCTTCCAGAGCTCAAGTGGTTAATGCACTTTAATGCAAGCTAAAAAGCAATGGGTGTGGTGTGAATTCAGGCGGATGCTACCCAGAAATGTTGGAATTTTGCCTTTCAGAACAGTCTTGTAGCTACACTTGTTTTGGGTGAAAGTCTTTTTGAGTAAGAACACCAGTAAGCTGTTAAACTAGCACGTAGTATAACCCCAGTGCCATTTCAGAAATATAAAAAAAACAAAAAAAAAATTCAGTCTTTTTTGCACCTATCGTTTTGCTTTTATATACACTCACCGCCACTTTATTAGGTACACCTGTTCAATTGCTTGGTAACACAAATTGCTAATCAGCCAATCACATGGCAGCAACTCAGACGTGGTGAAGACGACTTGCTGAAGTTCAAACCGAACATCAGAATGGGGGAAAAAAAAGAGGATTTAGGTGACTTTGAATGTGTCATGGATGTTGGTGCCAGACGTTTCAAAAACTGCTGATCTACTGGGATTTTCACTACCATCTCTAGGGTTTACAGTGAATGGTCCGAAAAAGAAAAAATATCCAGTGAGTGGCAGTTGTGTGGATGAAAATGCCTTGTTGATATCAGAGGTCAGAGGAGAATGGGCAGACTGGTTTGAGATTTTATTTATTTATTTCAAGTACTTATATAGTGCTGTCAATTTACGCAGCGCTTTATATATATATATATATATATATATATATTAAACATTCACATCAGTCCCTAACCCTCAAGGGGCGTGCAATCTAAGGTCCCTAACTTACATTCATACATATACATATTAGGGCCAATTTAGACAGGAGCCAATTCACCTACCAGCATGTCTTTGGAGTTGATGTTAGAAAGAAAACAGTAACTCGTTTCAATATGGACCAAAATCTCTGAGGAATGTTTCCAACACCGTGTTGAACCTATGCCATGAAGAATTGATGCAGTTGTGAAGGCAAAAGGGGATCCAACCCGGTACTAGCAAGGTGGCCCTAATAAAGTAGTCAGTGAGTGTAGATTCCCAATGGCTGCAAGTAAAAGTTCTGCTCTGCTTTTTTTTTTAGTGTGCCAGGCTTTAAATTTCACATCTAATTGCTCACCCAGGAAATGTAGGTACATGGATTAATGGGTACTTGGGGATTTGAACATTGCTAGGTTTAATAGTCGCGAGCTCTTTAGCTTTAGTCTCCATGGGCAGCACAGTGGCTAAATGGTTAGCACTTCCGCCTGGCAGTACTCGGGTCATTGGTTCAAATCCCAGCCACGGCACCTCCTGCCTGGAGTTTGCATGTTCTCCCTGTGCGGGTTTCCTCTGGGTTCTCTGGTTTCCTCCCACACTCCAAAGACATGCTGGTAGGTTAATTGGCTCCTGTCTAAATTGTCCCTAGTATGTGTATGTATGAATGTGAGTTAGGGACCTTAGATTGTACACCCCTTGAGGGTTAGGGACTGATGTGAATGTACAATATATGTGTGTGTGTGTATGATGTAAAGCGCTGCATAAATTGAGGGCACTAAATAAATGCCTGAAATAAATGACATCACCTGCAGCTCTACACTATTCCCACGGGCTGCAGCCTATTACATGGCAGGTGGCTTCTGGATCACAATGTCCTCGCTCCTCCAACACTTGAAGTGAAAAACAGAGACCTGTCTTTGTAGATTGGTTTGAAAATCATAAACTGTATGTAAATGGCCGTCCATTTTATAGATATGCCATTACCGGATATATAATTTGGCAGACCTTTTATATAATCAACGTAACACTGAAATATGAATGAGTTGTATTGTGTGAATGGTGGCAGAAATGTATCGCAAATACAGAAGAGGGGAGTCTAGTCTGTTGGAGATATGATGTGGTCACACAGGAGGAGAACTTGGTGTCGGGTGTATTTTATTGCTTTCACATCTTGCAGTTTAATGCTCAAGCTGGCTTCAGTTCAAGGATGAGAACATCCTTTCTGCAGGGGTGTAATGCCATTACCAATGGAGCTAATCTGTAAAATCACAAACCTGAGCTTAATCTTATGGAAGAGAAAGTATAATGTCTTGGCCAGTTTTATTTTATGAATACAGTACATACTTTGTCTTACTAAGCATTATTCAATACATGACAAAGGATTCCCAGAGCACTGTGGTTTATGTAAAGTACACATATTATTTGTCTCAGGCATTGCTGTCTCTGATACCGGCGATGGAACCATCTGGCAAGGCATGGGCTGCTTCTCTGACTCTTGCTTGTATGTGTAAATCACAACTTGAGCTATTGAACTATGCAGACAGGAATTATAAGATCGAGCAAAGGAGAAAAACTTACAAAGGGAGCCAAGAGCTGCTCCACCTGTTGGCTATATGGGAGACTACCTATGGAATGTTTTCTGTTTACGTGAGTAAAAACAAATGACTTGCGTAGCCACTTGCCTTCCATCCTATAGCAGTTTGACTGCTACAGGGCGGATTCCTGTGCAGAATCACGTAAATAATTGTCATTTTGCACTTCCACCACACTGGGGCAGCCAGAGATCTTCAGCTGCAAAATCTCACAGCACAAAATGATCTGCAAGCCTCGACAAGCAGTTGCTTGTCGGCACCTGCAGATCGTCAGGAAGGAAGAACAGAGCTATGGCTATATTTACATAGTGCCATAGTACTGTTGTAACAGTGGAAAGTCATGAGTCGTGTATCTCTGCAGAGCTGAGAACACGATCCATCACTTCCCATAGAAAAAGCATCACCTGGTGTACAACAAGCACATAGCTAGGCACACACTTAACCCTTTGATCACCCTAGGTGTTAACCCCTTCCCAGCCAGTGTCATTAGTACAGTGTCAGTGCATAGTTTTCGCACTGATCACTGTATTAGTGTCACTGGTTCCCACAAAGTGTCAGTGTAAAAATGTCTGCCGCAATATCGCACTTCTGCTATAAGTTGCTGATCACCATTACTAGTTTAAAAATTCCAGTACATAGACCAGAGATTGTGGACGCTGCAACTTTTGCACAAACTAATCAAAATACAATTGTTGGGACTTTTCTTAACCAAAAAAGTTCCCAGGAGACTGCGGGAGCAAGGAGGGGGCCAAACTTCCAGGTCACTTTGCTGCGGCGAACTGAGCTGAAAGTGGGACTGGGTACTTGTCAAAACCAGGTACCTGCTCTCCCCCAAAAGGTGCCTGTGACGGAAGCGTAGGCAGGACAGAACACACAAAGAAGATGGGGAACACACAAAGCTTTATTGAACTCTGAAAGACAATCAGGACAGTTCATGACACTCCACGACATGCAGCTTGTAGGGACACCCACGGTAAGCGGGCTCACGGGAACTTGGCTGTGGAGTCTGGCCTCAATGCAGCTCCCAAACAGTGTACTAGGAACAGACTCATTGGGACCCAATGGGACTTTGGCTGTGGAGTCTGGCCTCAACACAGCAT
Source organism: Staurois parvus (assembly GCF_062004578.1). Taxonomy (NCBI): domain Eukaryota; kingdom Metazoa; phylum Chordata; class Amphibia; order Anura; family Ranidae; genus Staurois; species Staurois parvus. Next base: position 7,347,780 of record NW_028318228.1, on the reverse strand, counting down.
ACTAGGGACAACAGGCTCACGGGGACCCAACGGGACTTTGGCTGTGGAGTCTTGCCTCAACACAGCTCCCGCCCAGCTTTCTAGGGACATCGGGCTCATGGGGACTCAACTGGACTTGGGCTGTGGAGTTTAGCCTCAACACAGTGTGCTAAGGACGACAACTGGCTCACGGGGACTCAACAGGACTTGGGCTGTGGAGTCTGGCCTCAACACAGCGTGCTAGGGATGACATCAGGCTCACGGGGACTCAACGGGACTTTAGCTCTGGAGTCTGGCCTCAGCACAGCCCCCACCCAGCTTTCTAGGGACATCGGGCTCACGGGGACTCAACGGGACTTGGGCTGTGCAGTCTGGCCTCAACACAGCGTGCTAGGGAAATCAGGCTCACGGGGACTCAACAGGACTTTAGCTGTGGGGTCTGGCCTCAGCACAGCTCCCACCCAGCTTTCTAGGGACATCGGGCTCACGGGGACTCAACGGGACTTGGGCTGTGGAGTCTGGCCTCAACACAGCATGCTAGGGATGACATCAGGCTCACGGGGACTCAGCAGGTAGTGATGGCTCAAGCACTCAGGGCCATCATAGGTAGCTATACTTAGGGCACGCCATATAATATAATATAATTATATGTTATAATATAATTACCCTTTCAAGGTGAGATCAAACAGCCTGGGGAGTCCAACTTGACACACCTTCAGAAACTGACACCAGCGGGAATAGAAGTGGGCAGGGACCAGCTTGACTCTTCTATATGCAGCCGCTGGCCAGCTTTATTGTTTGGGAGGTGGGTCTCCCAGGACTCCCACTGGGTGCTGTCGCATGCCACCCCTGGCACTAGTGCCTACCCATGGTGTATAGCATCACTGATCACTGTATTAGTGTCACTGTCACATTGCCTGCTGTACTATCACAGTCCCATTGTCGCTGATCACCGCCATTATTAGTATAAAAAAATAAATAATAATTCCAGTATATACCATAGTTTGTAGACGCTATAACTTTCGCACAAACCAATCAATATACAATTATTGGGATTTTTTTTTTTTATCAGTGTGTTCAAGCAGCGCTATTGGCTGCTACCCTGAGCATGCAGAAACCTGAAGCTGCCAGCTTGCTGGGCCACTCTGTCACAGTGACAGGGCCCGGGCCCCCTACATGAGGCACAGAGGTACCCCCTTATGGGCGGCCCTGGTCACAAGGGATGTTTACATTACTTGTGACAGCAATAAGTGATAAACAAAAAAAAAAGAAGACAGTGTAAAAATAAAATAAATTCAAATAACATGAGTAATAAAAGTGTCCCATTGTACTCACACGGAAAGATTAACACGCATCAGTCCCACACTCATATGTAAACGGTGTTCGCAAAACATGAGAGGTATCACAACGAATGTCAGAGTGAGAGGAGTAATTCTAGCATCAGACTCCTTGTGTAATTCTAAACTGGTAACCTGTAAAGGCTTTTAAAGTGGTGCCAATAGTGATTTTTAGGTACCGTAGTTTTTCACAGGCATACACAGTTTTAAAGCATGACATGTTAGGTATCTATTTGCTCGCCATAACATCTTTTATTTTTACCAAAAATGGGGATTATATTGTGTTTGTATGCACTAAAATTAATTGACGGGCATTTAAAAAAAAAAAAATTGCTTTTAAAAAACTGCTGCACAAATACTGTGTGACATAAACAATTGCAACACCCATCATTTTATTCTCTATAGCGCCTGCTTAAAAAAATATATATAATGTAATTTTCTAGCAAAAAAAAAAAAAATTATGATTTCTGCATGTAGGATAAATGTCAGAATTGGTCTGGGTGGGAAGTGGTTAAAGTCCATAAGGCTTTCATTTCTGACCAATCTGTGACACTCCTCAATGGACATCCTATCTGTCTGGTGGATGAGAAGCTTTCTGGTGAACCAGAAAATGATCTTAACCTTCCTAGCGGTAATCCCGAATGTGGTTTAGGGTTAATTTACAGTACCAAGAGTGGTAACCCCCGAGCCACACTCGGGATTACACTGCAGTGCTTCATCCTTACCTTGTCCTGCGATCTCTTGATGTCCTCCTGCTGTGTCCTTTGGCCATGTCTACCAGCCGATGTCCTCCTGCTGTGTCCTTTGGCCATGTCTACCAGCCGATGTCCTCCTGCTGTGTCCTTTGGCCATGTCTACCAGCCGATGTCCTCCTGCTGTGTCCTTTGGCCATGTCTACCAGCCGATGTCCTCCTGCTGTGTCCTTTGGCCATGTCCTCCGGCCGATGCCGGCATCCGTCTTCCAGTTGATATCATCCCGCTGTGTCCTCTGGCCGATGGCGCCATCTGTCTTCCGGGTTCCGCTCCCTGCAAGCGTCGGTTCGCAGGGGGGCGGAACTGGCAGGAGATTCAAAAAAGTAAAAACATGACATACACACATACATTGTAATCTGTTAGGATTCCATTACTGTACCAAACCATTTCACATACATTTTGTCCCGAGTGCTTTGTCCGGCGCCCTGCCTGTACTTTTACCGTTCTTTCTGCCTGGAAACTGAGAAATGTCCATGGCATCCAAAAAGTGCCCCTTTAGGTCAAAAGCGGATTGAGACCAGTTAGAGAACAGCGATGGTGAATTAGAATCACTTGCAGAATTGAGTGATGATTCGTGGGGAAATTCGTCATCAGACACTGAAAATGATTCTACGACTGAGCTCAGTGATGTGCGAACTTGGCGCTCTGTTTTAAATTTCAGATTTATTGGTTTGATTACATTATTGAATTAAATGTATTATATTATTTTTAATAATTATTTATTATATTATACTTTATGATTTCGTGTTTCAAACTTTATCATACCCGGGATGTTTACTAGACTCTTGTTCAGACAGATTTCAGTGAGTTATTCCTAAGAATTACAGGCCTACAATATAAAACAAAACATTTCCATGCAAAACAATGTACCGCTTTGACATTCAAAAATGTTGATTAGTTAGACCGCCAGGGAGGTTAAAGAAACACATCACCCACCAGGTGCCATGAATGTCCTTCTGTGCAAATGCAGAGGATGGCAATTCGTGACATCAGTTTGCTCCGTATAACATTTTTATGCCACATTCAGCGACGGTGTCACATTGTATAAGCAGCATGAAATGAATCCTGCTATAGTAGGGCGTCTGTAGGAAGCATGAGATGGGAGTCAGAGCTGGGGCTGTAATTACCATGTGAAAAGCATTGGAGAATAGAATAGAGCCCTTCTGTCTCTTCTCAGATACAGATTACTGGGAACCTCTTCACTACCAGACTTCAGAAAGTGGAATAGAAATGCAAATGATATTTAAGATGGTACCTATGGTCTTTTAGTTCTGCAAGTGAGCAGCTTCAAAATATACTTCATATTGTCAGAAATGTTTAACATATTACTGCTTTCTGCCTAATGCTTCACAACGATTGTGCTTTACTGCTCCCTCACCTCAATGCAAGACTGCCAGTCAGGTATGACCAATAGACGATGTACTGTCTGTGACTTAAACCGGCCAAAGATGGATCAAATATTGGCCAGCTCAGCAGGAAGCAGCCTTTGATCCATCTATGGGTAAGGCTGATTGTACCCAAGTGGATCCATTAATAGACTTCAGTACAACTAGCCTGTTGGATTTTTATTTACATGTGATTACTGCCGGCAGCTATATCCAGCAGTAATCATTGTATTCTGACAGCAGGGAAGGCTCCCCGCTGGCAGAACACAATAGAGTTGTGGGAGGGATTTCCCTATCAATACTGACTGTGTAGATGGGAGAATCCAGCCATTTTCTTTTCTTCCACTCATGGTGGAAAGAAGGAAAAGCAATTAATCTGTGGGTTGCTTAAAGCTGGCCATACACTAGAAAGCCTCAGTACATTTGAAGACTCAACAAATGTCGATCAAAAGTAATTAAAAATTTTGTTTGCGGTTTACGTATGCTAGCAGCATTAACCCTAACAGTCCTCTCTGACCAAGCCCCCTATGGGCGGGGTGAAACCCATTAGTGGGTGTGGTCAGAGTGACAACTGAGGCTATCCTACTACATCTTGTTCCTCTGACTCCTGGGGATCGGTTCGAGCGGCGTCCATCCTCATCTATACTTCTAAGTTTCTGGAGTTACTTGGGACGCTGCTCCCATCTTCTTTTCTCTGCCGACGGGGTGATTTGCGTTTGCTGTCAGCTTCAAGTGACACCAGAAGTACACCCACGGTTCTGACTAGGGTCAGTGTCACTACTGGTAGCATGAGGCAATACCTGGGCCCTACAGAGCTTGCAGAGGCAGTCCAGCTCTAGAAGGTTTGCTGTGTCCCCCAACATAGTATGAAGAGCATGGAGGAGATTCCAGGAGACAGGCAGTTACACTCTAGGAGAGCTGGACAGGGCCGTAGAAGGTCCTTAATCCATCAGCAGGACCAGTATCTGTTCCTTTGTGCAAGGAGGAACAGCACGAGCACTACCAGAGCCCTACAAAATGACCTCTAGCAGGCCACTGGTGTGAATGTCTCTGACCAAACAATCAGAAACAGACTTCATGAGAGTGGCCTGAGGGTCCGATGTCCTCTAGTGGGGCTTATGCTCACTGCCCGGCACCATAGAGCTCGATTGGCATTTGCCATTAAACACCCGAATTGGCAGGTCCACCACTGGCGCTCTGTGCTTTTCACAGATGAGAGCAGGTTCACCCTGAGCACATGTGACAGACATGAAAGGGTCTGGAGAAGTCGTGGAGAATGTAATGCTGCCTGTAACATTGTTCAGCATGACCGTTTGGTGGTGCATCAGTGATGGTGTGATGGTCTGGGGAGGCATATCCATGGAGGGAGGCACAGACCTCTACAGGCTAGACAATGGCACCCTGACTGCCATTAGGTATTGGGATGAAATCTTTGGATCCATTGTCAGACCCTACACTGGTGCAGTAGGTCCTGGATTCCTCCTGGTCCACGACAATGCCCGGCCTCATGTGGCGAGAGTATGCAGGCAGTTCCTGAAGAATGAAGGTATAGATACCATTGAATGGCCCCCACGCTTGCCTGACCTAAATCCAATAGAACACTTCTGACATATGTTTTGTTTCATCCGACACCACCAGGTTGCACCTCAGACTGTCCAGGAACTCAGTGATGCCCTGGTCCAGATCTGGGAGGAAATGCTCTAGGGACACCATCCGTCATCTCATGAGGATGCCCCGATGTTGTTATGCACCTGGGTGCCATATAAACTACTGAGTACCATTTTGAGTTGCTGCAATGAAATTTCAGCAAAATGGACTAGTCTGTAGCATAATTTTTTCACTTTAATTTTCGGGGTGTCTTTGAATTCAGTCCTATGTAGGTTGATAATTTTTATTTCCATCAAACGATGGGGCATCCTTACATTCCTAACACATTACCCAGTCCATATCAGTATAGATATCCAGCATGAGCTTTTTTCCCCATTGAGATCTGATGTGTTTTCAAAGTGTTCCTTTAATTTTTTTGAGCAGTGTATATCATATTTACTTTTTACATTTATTTCTTCACATTTCTTCAATTGCTTCCTGATTTCAGTGGATAGGCAAATGATGTCACATATCGCAGGAGTCTTCAGGAGGAGAAGAGAGTTTTTCCCAGCTAAGCACGCCCTCCTGTCTGCATGCTTGAGCCAAGGGCAGACGGATTCCGGGAAGTAAATGCTACATGAATAATCTGCCCTTACTCAAGAGGGCTGCAGCTAGGAATGCTAGTGGGGATGTTTTTCTCAGTGATTTCCCAGCAAAATAAAGCTCGGAGACATGGATTGAGGAGTAAGTTTATTTTGAACATTAAAAAAGAATCAAAGTGTTTTTGGTTTGTGGTCCTCAGATACATGTAGTTCCACTTTAACATTTGATTTTTCAATGAATGGAATTTCCCAAATAAAAAATACATACACTGTTATAAATTTGTTTGTTGGAGGAACATTTTCTTCCTGCTCCTTTGAATTTGGACCTCATTATCAATTAGAACAGTCTTAAAATGAAAAATTTCAAACTAAATTCTATTTATTGTCCTGCCAGCTTTAGATTTAAAGTGTTACTAAACCCACAACAGTAAAATCAGTCTGTATATGCAGTAAAGCACGCTTGTTATACTCACTGCGGAACCTAAGGGGTTAACTTTAAAGGATACATGCTTTCAGGAAATAAGGAGACACTTTCTCAAGTTGGCCATGTATATCAGTAGACATTCTTTCAAAAATTTCAGAACATTCTTTTGATATACGTGAATGTGTGTATGTATAAAAGTACTAACTGGCATAGTCAGGGCTTAGGATATATTTTTATATCCATTTCTATAAAATGTCATTACCTTGTTACGCAGCACTTTTGACAGTTTTTCTGCTCCCCATGGCTCAGTATCTAGCCTGCTCAGGGCATCCATGCAAGAGCTAACACACTCATTGACAATTTAGTCCCCGGTCACACTGGATGCAAATTATGTGATTTGCATATTGCATGCCAAGTTGCATCCTATTTTCCGCAATTAGAGCGGTCATATCGGTGCGGTTCCAACTTGATCGAAGCTGCACCGATTTCTAAAGGAGTACATGCACTACTTTTGGTGCGATTTGCATAGACATCTGTGTCAGATGTCCTACAACTCGCACCTGAAATCGGCATGTCACCCGACTTTGAAATTGTGCAACTTCACTGTAAGTTGCACGATTTCACAGTCGGGTTTGACGTGACTGGGGGGTAATACACAGACACTAATTACTATTTAAAAATCCAAAGATTTTACATGGCCTACTGCTTGGTGGCTGAATTGCTGTTGTTGAATTGCCTGAACGGGCAATGCATTTATATTCTCCGAATTGCAGAAGCTGCAATGCAATTCCCCATCTAAATGGAGATCTTACTAGCAAATGACAAATTCTGTCATTTAGCATAAAGCTCATTTTTTGGGGGAAAATATACCAAAATGGAGTCCATTTTTTTTTTTCTTTTTCTAAAAATCCACAGATTTGACATGGCCTACTGCTTGGTGGCTGAATTGCTGTTGTTCGCAGTTGCTTCCACTTTGTTATAATACCACAAACAGTTGACCGTGGAATATTTAGTAGCCAGGAAATGTCACGGATGGACTTATTGCACAGGTGGCCACCTATCACGGTACCACGCTTGGAGTCACTGAGCTCCTGAGAGCGACCCATTCTTTCACAAATGTTTGTAAAAGCAGTCTGCATGCCTAGGTGCTTGATTTTATACACCGGAGGTGATTGGAACATCTTAATCCATTGATTTGGAGGGCAGGCCCAATACTTTTGGCAATATAGTGTATGTTAAAAAAAAAAAAAAGTGTGGAAACTTTTTGAAGAACCCTTGTATATAGATACACACACACGCTGTAAGAACAAGACACCAATTTCTAGATAAAGAAAGGAATTTATTTAGAGAAAATGTTTTTTTCTTTTATACAGCAAATAACTAAGAAAAAAAAGAGATAAATTAAAGCTAGTTACAAAGAAAACTTGCATATTACGAAAAACAAATCATGACTTGTACAGTTATAACTTTTTACATAAATTACACATTGACATAAAATAATTAAGTTCTCTTTTTTCTGTTTCCATTTCTTTACAGCATTTAGAAAATACAATAGCATTTAGCATAGAGTTTTAGGTAATTTAAAAACTGCAGTATTTACAAAGTGAGCAGCGCCCATGGCACACAATGTGTCGGTCGCCACTTTCTCACCAGTACCCCTCAGACAAGGGGCGAGCCTGTGCTGAGGTCTTTATACGACACCTACATGTACCTCGGTACAGGTATTAATACAACAAAAGCAGAGGTATATACTGTATTATAAACCTCCTGAGCACTTTGTAGTTTACTCTAGTGCAGTCCATGTTAGTACTATATAGCATACCACAACACAAGGCTAGGTTGTCTTTTCCATAATGACAGGATGAAAAGGATGCCATTTATATGTAAATACTTAATATTTGCTCAAGAATGCCCAATTAATGCTCAACACAAAACACATTATCTGCTATGCCTGAATGGGCAATGCATTTATATTCTCCGAATTGCAGAAGCTGCAATGCAATTCCCCATCTAAATGGAGATCTTACTAGCAAATGACAAATTCTGTCATTTAGCATAAAGCTCATTTTTTGGGGGAAAATATACCAAAATGGAGTCCATTTTTTTTTCTTTTACTGATAAGTTGTGAATGGTTCAACCATTGTACCTAAATCCGTAATTGTTTTAGCAATTCACTGGGTTGCAGATTTCAGTTATAGAACTTTACCTGAGGGTTTAACAGGTATATCAAGGTGAGCAACCCAAGTGACTGGCATTATAAGTGGGTGAGCTTCCAAGAAATTCATTGACTAGGCTACGGAAGAAAGCTGAGAGTGCTCAGCTCCAATTCATTTGATCATTTCATTTATTAAACTTTGTGCTCCAGGCCAACTATGAAATGGATGATTCTAGAAATAAAATCTAAAAATGAATTTTAAATACATGACCTATATTGACAGCGCAACTACCACCTTTGGCAACAGCACAGAAATATGGGGTTGCTTTCAGAGTTTGATTAACCTTCAGACCCGTTTTGGATGTCAGCATCAAAAAGAGTGCCAAAGAAAGCCCAAGAAAGAGCACATTGCACATGGCTTTGTTTACACATCTGGGGCCAAAGACACCCAACTGTAGGTGCTGCAAGTCCAGTCTATCCACTAGGAACCCCTAGGGATTTTTAAGGCTGTGGAACTCTGAACTACACATGAAAGCCACAGGTTGGCCTCGCCAGTCCTTGGCACAAGTCTAATGCTAAACTCAACTAGGGCACTCAATGACAAGAGCCAAGATACCAGATCTGAAACTCCCTTTACCCCCATATGAAACTACCTCCAATAATATCAGAAACCAGGGAAATGTATCATTTTATCGTGTCTTAGAAGAGAAAAAAACAAGCAAAGGAAAGCGATTACGGAAAGTGGTGGCGCCTGGCCAGCAGGCTTCATTTCCACAGTCAGTGGAGAAGGAATGTGATGGGGTTTGTTGAAGTAGAAACAGTTCTATTATCTGCCAATGGCACCAAGAGGAGAGGCGGCAACACTAACCTATCATGCATTGTAACATAACTGGGAAATCTAGAGAACACACTGAATACATTTGCGTTGCAGTTACTTCGGTAGTCCAGGAAAATCCTCCGTTTCGATTACAGACCAGTACCGCCTGCTTCTTACACAGGACACCCAATACATTTACTGTGAGATCAGCCCACCCACAACACAAACCTAAGTGCTCGTTTATTCTATAGAAAGCAATGGAGGGGATTCTCAAGCAGCAATAATATAAACATTTAAAGCTTCAATAAAGGTGCTTACACGCATCGGCATCATTCTGCTCTGTACAGTCTATTTGCATTGACCCTCCGTAAGGATTTGTTCTAGAACCACAACTCTATAATATAGAAATACTGTTTTCAACACACAGCTGGACAGAAAACACAGCGTGCATTATAACAGGCATGTATAGGAGCTCTTCACAGAAAAAACAACATTAAACCCCAAAAATCTCTTTGATCCTATGTATCATCTGAAAATATATAGGGATAACCATCATCGCTCATTACATCGTTCCTAGTCTTATCACAATGACTCTCCCAATGTCGGGGGTTGTTTAGCATGGTTGCTGACAATACTGCTTGATATCAAGGCAGCCACCAGAGGAAGACTCTACACATGAAATCAAATAATGACCAACAAGTATGTAAAAGACGCAGTGAAATCACTTTCAGGTACACAATACAACAAATGCAAATACAGCCGTCTCCATCTATGACCTCATGCACGCTGGGGTATGAGATCCTGGTGTTCAGGTGTGTATGGAAGGCACAGGAGCACCGTCCAGCCCCACTGCTGGCAGCCTGTCAGACGATGCGAGGCTGGACGATGCACTGAGCAGTACCAAGGTTTAGGTTAGTATGCGCCCAGGGATGAATGCTCAGAACACAAGCTGTCTTGTCTGGACGATGCGCCTGTGCCTTCCCCCAACACCTAATGTAAATGCCAGGATCTCATGTACCGGGGCTTATTGGCCAATGCGCATGAAGTATAAGATGACTACTGTTCAGTGACGTCATAGAAACAAATACAATCCTCAAAACTGTTGTTCGGCAGCTCCAGTGTGAAGCCTTTCAATGCAGTATTACAAGGAGGGGCGATGGAAACAATGCTTAGGAGGACCCGTTGCTTAGAAGTGTATCTAAACACTGTGATTCATGCAGGTGGTGAGGGGGCTGTAAAAATAGATTTTCTTCATGGTGAATTTAGATAGGCACCACCTGTCAACCTTTCCATTTAAAGAAGTATAGCCAAAGCTTTTTTGGCTTTACTTCCCCTGTAGGTCACAGGAGTGCACTTTGTTCTGCACTCCTGAGATCCAGAGTCATCCAACAGTGGGCTAAAGTCCACTATTGGCTGATGTCATAGAGCTGGTCCAGGCTCTGCAGGGATCCCAACAATAATGTCGGGATCCACCCAGATGCCTGATAGGCAGCTGGCTCAGGCTCTCAGTGGTGCACTGGGAGCCTGAGCCAGCCCCTCCTGCCCCCTCTACAGCCTGGAGCTCCAGTGAGCACTGGAGGAGCACAGCAGAGAGCCGAAGACCGACAGTCACCACTTTGTTCTTAGAGTGAACCCAAGAACTGAGTGATCAGTGGCCTTTGATCAGTCCATTTCTGGTGTAGAGCCAGCAGATTGATGCTGCAGCTATCTAGGCTAGCCTTTCTCAACCAGGGTGCCCTGGCACCCTGGGGCGCCTTGAGGTTTCTTCAGGAGTGCCTTGGCAAAATATCTAAAAATTGCACAAAACTTGTATACAAGCCAGAGGGTGGGACAAGTCTGCCTTTTAGTTACACAAAGCCACAGGTTTTCATTGTGCACCATTACAGCTACTAGCCACCGGCGCCCTGACAACCAATGAAATCATCAGGTGATGAGGATGTCAGCTGCCTGCTGCACAGCATCCTAGTTTGACCCTGCCCTGTCCCTTTCCATCAGTGCTGAGGTCAATATTAGCTCAGTGATGCAGAAAAACTGAAGGAAAAGAGAAACAATGGAATACTAGTCAGTACCAGTGTGCAAAAGTGTATTTGCTTTGGAAGAATAAATCCCCTCCAATGTTGGGTGTCCTACATGTGTGGATGTTGCTGCATTATATAAAAATATTAGAATAGTTTTTCACATTTTAGAATGGGGTGACCTTTTAAAATTGACAGTCTAGAGGCACCCTATTTTAGAATGGGGTGCCTCAAGACTGTCCATAATTTTAAAGGGTGCATTGGGACTGTCCATAATTTTAAAGGATGCCTTGACTGAAAAAAGGTTGAGAAACACTGATCTAGGCCACTACCTAGGTTTGCTTTTTTAAATTCCCACACTTCTCTTTTAAGTCAACAGGATTGCATTGCAACCACAAACCACCTGTATGAAAGTAGCTTAGATAGTATAATAAATCCTAATGCAAACTCTGTGAAGGGGAGATTCTACAGACAACACATATACATTACAAAAGAAACCCAAGTGTTAGCAGTCTGGGATACCTAAGTATCAGGCCAACACTTACAAAACCTCAGGAGATATTCTGCATATTCAGTCCACTAAACCCACCCAATAAATCCCTGCCTCCTCCATTCCTGCAGCAGTGTACTTAGCACATGGTGTGTAGGATAGGAGGAGGATTGCAGGATGGTGCCACTTGGTGTGTGATGCTGTGGGGGACATGGGCCACTCTACAATTGAATTCTCCATCCTGCTGGATGCTCACTCACCTACCTTCATACAGCTTGATTAATTAGCCTCACTGTAATATCCAACAGTTGTAGCAGGTTCTCCTTTCCTATTTCTAGAGCAGAATGGAAGAATCTGATTGGGGCCAGTTGGCAACAAGGACTGTCACTTCTTACACAAGACCAATAGAGTGATGGGTCCTCCTTTCACTCATTCCATCACTCTGCGGTGCCAACCTGACCAGCTTTACACACAGATTAACGGTTTCCTAACTTGCAACAGACCGCTAGACGAGGTGATTGTCATTGCTGGAGGACATTGATAAAGTGCATAGTGGTATTCTACTGCCATGAAGTGTAGAAGGACACCTTGAAAGCTGCATTCATCATTTATCACGTACAAATATCTTCTCATCCTCTATTATTACAAAACCTAATTTATCCAGTCTGTATTTTAAGGAACTTTACCCATACCAACTCGATAATAATTAATGTTCCTTAGGAAGGAACATACATTCCACATGAATAATTATGCTACCAAAATGAGTGTGTGCTCTAAATTGCCTCCAGCATTTTTATGGTTTCCTCTTGCTGGAGGCTGCCATTTTGCTGAAGCCCAGAGCCCCTGAGCAGCAGTAAATGTTTAGGCTGTCAGTGGACTGGTCTCTACAAATTCAGCACAGTGCCTAAACATGTAGAGCAACTGAGCATGTGCAGAGCAGGGCGAGACAGTGTATTACTGGATTATACACAGTATAGGCACTTATATTTCTTGTTTTTTTATAACTATTCCTGTAAAACAGGCCAGCCTGAAGTGATCTAACAAGACTTCCTTTTCTGACTAAAGTTCCACTTTAAGAAAATTGGATCTCTGTGTGCCTGACACAGAATGGGACATTTATTGCAACCCTTTCAGGGCATATTCTGCAATTTATATTTTACTATTCTATTTAAAGCAGTACTAAGGAATCAATAAACCTGATGTCTGCAGGGGAACAATCAAACCACAACAACCTCCTACTGCATAGAGCTCTACCAACATACTCCATAACACACCAGACTCACAGCAGTTCCAGCAATATAAAGAACTCACTTGCCAAAACCACCTTCATTTTTTTCTTAAAAAGGACAATTGTACTTTTAGGCTGGCCATAGACCGTTCATTTATTTTTTTTCTCTGATCAGTCAGCAGGCTGATGGAGAAAAACAAAAACGAATGGATTTCCTCATTCATACATGCTGGGTGGATAGAGGAATCCTCCTCATTATGCTATTGTATTCTGACAGCGGGGATTCCTCCACTGTCAGCATTCACTGATCAGAGGCTGCAGCTGATTGGCTCCAAGCTGCTGACTGATCAAAGTTTTCCAACAATCGAGTTTGACAGAGGTTGATCATTTGACCGACTTCTGTCAAGCAGGAACGGCTATTGACGGATCAAAATTCAGCCAATCCCTGCTGAACAGGTCACATCTGGATCCATTTATAGGCAGTTTTAGACAAGGTGCACTGATCCTTTTTACCCTGGAATAAACCACCCTCCCCCTCCACAGATGTGCATTTACTATGATCTGACAGACGTGGCCTCTGGTAGTTGCTGGCTGTGCCTGCCAATTACAGCCCTATAGACTTCTATAGGGCTGTATTTCCCACTGTCTCTAGCCTTGGAACACATCCCCATACGAGTCTATAGAGCTGCAATCATGGCCAGAAGAGTGAGGCCTGTGGCTCTGGATGTAAACAATCACTGGAGGCCACGGCCATCAGATCTCAGTAAGTATACATCTATGGAAAGGGAAGGTAGGGATGGATTAGTTCAGGACTAAAGGGGCAAAACGAAAAAGTGCATTGCTGTCTGCACTTAGTCTTTCAAGTTTTAATTAAAAATATCCATTTATTTTCAGGTTATCCCAAATATTCTTAAAAAGCCCTCTTTGTTTTAAAATTTTCTTTGGCATTCTAATAGTAAAATGCTCGGTTTTAAAAAACACACACAAAGGATCTCATACAACATGAAGTGAAAACAACCAACAGCGTTCAGTAAGGCAAAGGTGATGTAAGAAACGCTATAACCAATGACCAACCAACCCAAAAAATCTTAACTGACCACAAATGTCCAATGTGATTGCTTTGTTCTTTGTTAATACACTCAACACTGCCTTCAAGGTCCCCAGAGACCGAATCAGATACCCACTAACACAACAGAGACTTTTTTCCATGTAGCATTTTCAGCTGAAAAGAGCCTATTGTATGGTGGTGACAGCTATTCCTGCATGAGAGAGGGCTGAGGGTCCTTTCACATCATACTGCACATAAAAATTCAACACATTGCCCCAAAAATGTATGTACTTTGATGTGCATGTGTATGAATTATCATGTGATCTGCATTTGTTGCATTTTTTTATGGGCATTGTGATGTGTCAGATTCCTGGAAGGGTCAAAATTTTAATTTATTCTTTATATCTTCTCTTTTGTGTTTCCATGCGTTTCACTGAAATGCACAAGTACACAACATTATGGTGTGAACTGTGCCCATAGAAATCACTCCACCAAAATACTGTGTGCTATATGCCCTCATCCCTAAATTCAAGGTATAAACCGCGTACACGGGTAGCCATGGACTTTTTTGGAGGAGCATGTAGATGAAAAAAAACACTGTATATATAAAACCATAAAGTTTATACAAAACATAGAAACATATAGTAGAAAAAACACCGGCATTAAGAAGTGTCTAATTTGGGGTGTACACAGGTATTGAGATCCAGTACAATCCACAAGTAGACTCAACGCATTTCAAATGATCTTCTTCAGACGTACATGTGAATAATATCCATATGATAAAACCTTTAATTTCTCTGAATAAAATCAAAAATGCATAGATAATCTGGGATCCACAAACTGTGAAGCATCTTCCTCCCCTGGACGGGGTGTGGGGTTGGAGGAACATTTTGGTGGTGTAAGTGGCATACATCAAAAAACATCACGAAAAAAAATTGTGATATATGTAGAAAACATTATCGAACATCCATCACCCTCAAACGACATAGAGGGTTGTCTCTACCAAATGTACATTGGAAAGTCACTACATAGGACCGCTCATGTATTACTAAAGCAAAGAAAATGCCAAGCTTCTCCTTATAGTTTGACCAAATACATATATATATATATATATATATATATATATATATATATATAAATATATATCAAAAGCTTTTCTATGCATTTTTGCTTTACAGAGAGATTAAAGGTTTCAGCATACGGATTTTATCCTCATGCAGATCATCTGAAACGCGCTGATTCTACATGTGAATTGTATTGGATTCCCAATACCTGTGTAATCCTCAAATCAGACACTTCTTATTGAAGGTGTTTTTTTTACTATATGTTTTTATGTGATGTATAAATACATTTTATGGCTTTTTTTATCTATCAAAAAATTTCCATGGCTACAAATGTACAATGTTTCTGTGCATATAGGAAGCCATTGTTTCCTCTGTGCTCTTACGGTGACCTGCAGTGATCCAGTGTGGTGAATGAACTCGCCCCAAGCGGTCATGGACTGGGGTGACCCTCAGCAGAATTGCTAAACATAAAGTAATTCATGTGTGAGAACAATCACAATTGTCATAAATACGCTGAGAACAAACTATTGACATTTCACACCGGTTGTCTAAATATCATTAACCTTTCTGTTGCACTTATATTTGGTTTTACGGATTTCTCAAAGTGAAAAAACTGCCCCCCCCCCCCTCCTTAATCCATGGCGACAAAGTTCATCAGAGTCATTGATTTGTGCATGATGCAAGAAAAGTACTGCAGCCGAAACCAAAATGGTTATACAAGAGGGACTGCAGCTCCAGCAATTAACATCTGTAACAGCACAGAAAGAAAGCCAGTAAAATGTTAACGCTAATCCGCATTGAGGAAAAATAAGCTATTTTCTTCTACAAGGTCTGACAGCTGACATGAAAGAGAATTCCCGCATAACAGGATCTTCTAATGAAGAGCGAACGAAATGTGAAAAGAATGTCTACAATGCCCTCTACTGGCAAACAGCAGAGCTGCCACTCCAGGCTCTGCTGATGTGACACCAAGCACAGGAAGATATGCCAAGAGGAGAACCTCATCAATTCTTCATCCGATGTAAACGCAGACCGCAAATTAACCACTTTTAGTTGGGAGATCCAGAAATCAGGTGAACACATTAACAAGGAAAGAGCAATAATAACCACATAGGTGATTGTGATGAGGAGCAGCAATAATACCATTCCATAGGCGTATGATGTGGTGCGATCCCAGAAGTGGATGTAGTTCCCAAAATAAAGTACCAGCAGTGATCTCGCAGGCCCCAGGCACATTCATTGCATGAGTTTGGATGTAATGTGAAAACATGTCTTCTTGTGTCTTCTAGGGTCATAGTGCCGTCACTGTGTGCAGTGAAGACCGGATGGAACATGGAAGGTCCATAGAGTAGACGTCTGTGTAGATGACAATGGCAGCGATCAGTACAGCAAATGGGGAAATGGATCGGAGGAGTTTTTCTCATGTGACACATATTGTCTATTGTGGCTTCCCAGTGCAGAATGAGAACAAACAGTAAGTCCTCTAACAGAAGATTTCTTCCTCCTCTGCTCCTTCTATAGGGTGGGAATCTAAAACAGAAAAAAGAGATCATCAATAAACCAGTCTAAAACTCCTAATGCTGGCCACATGCATACTTCTCACTATGCATCACTTAGTCTGTGTGCTCCTTTTCCTGACCTAACCTGTCCTGGTATTTATCATACAGAGGACGTGTGTCACGGGATGCAAACCATCCCTGAAGAACGTCTGATCGAGGTAGGCAAGCCTCTTTTGGGGGCCTGAGAGGAAATCGTTAGGTCAGCTTAATAGGCCAAACAAGATATGTACAATTTCCCTGAAAGGGCACTTATCCTTTAACACTGAGCCGCCACATATACAACGCATTCATAATGTATTCAGACCCCCTTCACTTTTGTCAATGTTGTTATGTTGCAGCCTGACACCACAGTTGTTTACATAATTTTTTTTCTCATTATTCTACACTCACTACCCCATAATGACAAAGCGAATACAGAATTTTAAAAATGCTTGCAAATGTATGAAAAAAAAAAAAACTGAAATATCACATTAGCATAAGTATTCAGACCCTTTGCAATTCCACTTGAAATTTAGCTCACGTGCCTCCCATTTTTCTTGAGCGGTGCGGAGATGTTTCTACACCTTGATTGGAGTCCCCTGTGGTAAATTAAATTGATTGGACAAGATTTGGAAAGGTGCACACCTCCCTATAAAAGGCCCCACAGCTGACAATCCATACTGTATCAGAGCAAAAGCCATGAGGTCAAAGGACTTCCATGCAGAGCTCAGAGACAGGATTATTGTAAGGCACAGATCTGGGGAAGGCTATAAAACCTTTCTGCTGCACTGAAGTATTCCCAAGAGCACAGCGGCCTCCATACTTCTCACATAGAAAAAGTTTGGCACAACCAAGACTCTTCCAAGAGTTGGTCTCCCGGCCAAACTGAGCAATAGGGGGAGAAAGGCCTTAGTAAGTGTAGTGACTTAGATCCTGATGATCACTCAGAACAAGCTCCAGAGATCCTGTTTGGAGATGGGACAAAGTTCCAGAAGGACAACCATCACTGCAGCCCTCCACTGATCTGAGCTATATGGCAGAGGGGCTAGACAGAAGCCTCTCCTCTGTGCAAAACACATGAAAGCCCACTTGGAGTTTGCAAGAAAGCACATAAAGGACTCTCAGACTGAGGAACAAGATTCTCTGGTCTGCTGAAACCAAGATTGAACTGTTTGGCCTCAATTCTAAATGTTATGTGTGGAGGAAACCAGGCACTGCTCATCACCTGCCCAATACCATCCCAACAATAAAGCATGGTGGTGGCAGCATCATGCTGTGGGGGTGTTTTCAGCAGCAAGGACTGGGAGACTGGTCAGAGTTGAGAAAAAGCTGAATAAAGCAAAGTACAGAGATATCCTCAATGAAAACCTGTTCCACAGCACTCAGGACCTCAGTCTGGACAGAAGCTTCCCCTTCCAACATGATAATGATCCTAAGCACACAGCCAAGACAACATAGGAGTGGCTTAGGGACAACTCTGTGAATGCTCTAGAGTGGCCCGGCCAGAGCCCTGACTTGAACCCTAATGAACACTTCTGGAGAGACCTGAAAACGGTTGTCCACTGACTGTCCCCATCCAACCTGACTGAGCTTGAGATGATTTGCAAAGAAGAATGACAGAAAATCCCCCAATCCAGGTGTGCAAAGCTTGTTGTGTCATACCCAAAAAGACTCAAGGTTGGAATTGCTGCCAAAAGTGCTTCACCAAAGTACTGAGTACAGGGTCTGAATACATAAGTACATGTGATATTTCAGTTTCTCTTTTTAATAAATTCACAGTCATTTCTAAAATTCTGTTTTCACTTTGTCATTATGGGGTACTGAGTGTAGATACATCAGAAAAAATGAATTTAAATATCTGTAGTATAAGGCTGCAACATAACACTGAAAAAGTGACGAAGGTCTGATTACTTTAGGAATGCACTGAATGTATCCGGCCAGTGTCCCTCGTTTCTGATTACAGCAGCCTCATTCAGCAACCACAGCACAGTGACTGCACTGTCACTGACAGCTCTGGTGGATCGAGCTCCCAATCACATGATCACCGCGACAGTCGGAGTGATTGCCCATGTAACTCCAACGCTACAAACTTTTAAAGGGTTGGCACCAACCAACTGTATATGGTTATAGCGGCTGTACCAAGCCATTTTTTACATTTTGGACAGAGTATGGAATAGTTGCAAATGTAATATACACAATGATAAAAGAAAAGTAAAATATAATAAAAATTTTAAAAAACAGCTTAAAAAAACCCCAAAGTTTATAAATAACAGGGCACCGATAAAAGATAAACAAAATTAAAAGAAAAAAAAAAAAACTACTGAAATGTTTAGATATTACTGTGCATAAAGCTTATTACCATCTATAAATCACTGGTCCAAAAAAATTGGTTTTTAATTTTATATGTATTTTCCTTGAATAAAGTTGTAGTTCATCAATGTATAAGCTGATATTTAATAGGATAGTAACTAAAATGTTCCATGA
Source organism: Staurois parvus (assembly GCF_062004578.1). NCBI lineage: Eukaryota > Metazoa > Chordata > Amphibia > Anura > Ranidae > Staurois > Staurois parvus. The sequence goes on along the minus strand of NW_028318228.1, from coordinate 7,328,874 downwards.
ACAGGGGCGGACTGACCATTTGGAAACTCGGGCACTGCCCGAGGGCCTGGGGTCAGTAGGGGGCCCCATGAGATGCCCCTGGTACCTTTTTCATAGGCTTTTTTGAGTTTGGGCAAGGACACAGGGGCCTCATGATCCCCTATTGCCCGGGGCCCCATGAGTTGTCAGTCTACCCCTGTCCAGGAATAACAACTATCACACAGATCTAACATATACAGCGGGTAAAAGTACTGAACATGTCACCCTTTTTCTCAGTAAATATACTGCTAAAGGTGCTATTGCCATGAAAATTTCAGCACGTCGGTAACAACCCATGCCCTCCATACATACTAAGAAACCAAAACAAGTTCAGAAATTTAGCTATGTGTAATAAAATGGAATGACACAGCAAAAAATATTGAACACGCCAACTGAAATGTATTTAATACTTTGTACAAAATCCTCTGTTGGTAATGACAGCTTCAAGTCGACTTCTGTATGGAGAAACTAGTGGCATGCATTGCTCAGGTGGGATTTTGGCCCATTCTTCCACACAGTCTTCAAATCCTGAAGGTTCCGTGGGCCTCTTCTATGAACTCTGATCCTTAGTTCTTTCCAAAGATTTACTATTGGGTTCAAGTCAGGTGATTGGCTGGGCTATTCTAGCAGCTTTATTTTCCTTTCTTTGAAAGCAATTGAGAGTCTCCTTGGCTTTGTGTTTAGGATCATTGTCTTGCTGACATGTCCACCCTCGTTTCATCGTCAGCTTCCTGATAGATGGCAGCAGATTTTTATCAGGAATGTCTTGGTACATTCTTTCATTCATCCTTCCTTCAATGACATGAAATTTGCCAGTACAGTATGCTCAAAATCAGCCCCATCCCATGATGTTCCCAACTCCAAACTTCACTGTTGGGATGGTGTTTTTGGGGTGATGTGCAGTGCCATTTGATCTCCAACCATGGTGTGTATTATGGCATCCAGCGAGTTCAGTTTTGGTCTCATCTGACCAGACTATATTCTTCCAGTATTTTACAGGTTTGTCTAAATGTTGTGCAGCAAACTTTAAAAGAACTTCAACATGCTTTTTCTTCAGCAATGGAGTCTTGTGTACTGAATGTGCATACAGGCCATGGTGGTTGAGTGCATTGCTTATTGTTTTCTTTGAAACAATTGTACGTGCTAATTTCAGGTCTTTCTGAAGCTCTCCACAAGTGGTCCTTGGTTCTTGGACAACACTTCTGATAATTCTTTTCACTCTTCTGTCAGAAATCTTGCGAGAAACACCTGGTCGTGGCCGGTTTATGGTGAAATGATGATCTTTCCACTTCTGAATTGTGGCCCCAACAGTGCTCACTGGAACATTCAGCAGTTTAGAAATCCTTCTGTAACCAATGCCATCAGTATGTTTTGAAACAAAAAGGTTGCGAAGGTGTTGAGAGAGCTCTTTGCTTTTACCCATCATGAGATGTTTCTGCTAATTAGACATTTTTTTTATAGGCCATCAGTTGAGACTGAACCAGTTGATATTAATTTGCACTGACAAGAGGCAGGACTTCTTTCTAATTACTGATAGATTACAGCTGGTGTCTTGGCTTTCCATGCCTTTTTGCACCTCCCTTTCTTCATGTAATAATACTGTCATTCCATTTTATTGCACATAACTTAATTTCAGAATTTGTCTGGTTTCTTTGTATGTATGGATTGCATGGGTTGTTACCGACGTGGTGACAATTTCATATCACTAGCACCTTTAGAAATAGATTTACTGAGAAAACTGGTGACGTGTTCAATACTTATTTTACCCGCTGCACGCGTTCACGCTTGAACCTTCATAAACCATGTGCACACATGAAAAGATATATGCAGACTAGACATTCAAATACTGAAATCCGTGTTGTGTTTGATGAAATTACTCGTATAGCATGACTCACCAGTCCAGATATACTGTAAATATAAATGTCAATCCTAGAAAGAAAAAAAAAAAGAAAAAAAAGACACTTCCGATATATATGCAAATGTTCCATAAATCCAGATGGGATAATGGTTTTTACAGTCCATAGGTGCTGAATATCATCGGTAATGATAATTCATCTTAAAGAACAAATGCATATAACATGGAACTCTACACTGCACAGCAAGAGCAGAACAGTTGGAGGTACGTTGGTACAAGACATCCAAGACCAAAACTATATACAACATTGTACTATGCCACTCCATTGCTAAAAATGTGATATCCGTTAATGTTAGACACACTTCATTAATAGATTGTTTTCACTTACTTCAGATTTTATTTCCTTTGTGTATATTTTTGTCCATGGATATATATTTAGTTAACCCATAGTTTTGGACCAGAGTCTTTAACCCTTTGAGGACCGTAAGATTTTGGAACGCCAAAAGAATAATTTTTTTGTTTTTAAAGTTCGTACACTTCAGTTGCTGTAACTAAGCCATTTCATGAAATAATTGGCAAAAAGCTAGATCCATTTGTTGTTTGTTGATAAGAACTAATATTTTGACTCAAACCAAAAAAAAAAAAAAGTTTTAAGTTCTTAATCAGATGATACACGCAATTAAAAACATGGGACAAATACGTCCCTTGGTCCTCAAAGGGTTAAAGATAGCATAATCACCAAAGCCATAAAGATTTGCAGATTTCAGCAATAATATATTTTATTTAAGCAGGGCCCTGCTAAAATGTTTAAGCTTTTTAGGCTCCTACGCAGGTGAAGCGTGCACATGCGTGTCTGCACACCGCATTTAGGGCAACCCATTCATTTCAATAGGCTGCCCTAGGCACAAGAAACACAACAAATAAGTGCCCGACCTTTTTAAAAATTACGCCGCACCAAAATGCATGGTACTTTATCATGCATTTCGGCTTTCAGGTTAGCAAGATGCATGGGGTAGCCATTAGGAATTAAGGATTTATAAAGAATGAATTAGGAATTGATGGCACAGCCATGCGCCTGCAAAAGAGCTGCGTGTTTTTGTGGATTGTGGGAAAGAATACGATTTCTCATAGCAAGCAAAGTACAATGTTCATTACTTGCATTTAGTAATTTCAACAACTCAATGTTTTTAATGACATCTGGATTTTTTTTTTTTTTTTTTAAGTATAATAAAGCGGTTCTTCTGTTGAAAAAAAATAAATAAAAATAAAAGTCAGCATCTACAATTACTTTTAACTTTTAATAAAAGGACGCTCACCTGTCCAGGGATCCAGCACTATCCTCACCTAAACCGGTTTCTGGACGGTCTTCAGGTCTCCAGCATGTTTACATAGCACTTTGTGAATGGTCCTGCAGACTTCTGGGACCTGTGACATGTTCCAAAAGGTTGCAGGCAGGGGGTGGGGGAGGAGAACTTCCAGGTGGATCTGCTGCAACTATCCAGCTGGAAACTGGAAGCAGGTACCTGTCAAAACCAGGTACCCACTCTCTCACTCCCCCCCCCAAAAAAAAGTGCCAAATAGAAGGAGGAGGAGGAGGGCATGAAGCGGAACTTCCACTTTATGGTGAAAATTTGTTTTAATAATTTTGTGATCAATTATGTGATCTCCACCTTAAACTGTCTCCCTGATATGCACTGACTTTCTGCAAACTAAAAGTAAATGCAGTTTTCTGCTGGAGTGCAAAACAGCAGTTGAACACAGCAGTTTAACTAAAGCAGGATAGCTCAAGCAGCAGGAAGATACAACAAAGAACTCTACTGCACACTGGATGGACTGCAAGCAAACACCCTGGGAAACCTCTCCTACAAGTTTGATTCCCACTCCATGTACCTTTTAAAATGCCCCCTCTACTCCTCCTATTCATAGTACTATCCTCTGCTCTCAAAATCTCCTTTCCTTACCCCTCTGCTCCACCCCAAAGCTCATACATCTCCCCCTCACTTCTACCATCTCCCTACTACTGCTCTCATCACCTCCTGCTGATACTTTACTCACCCTGCTGACCCAAACACCAGGACTGGAAGGCATGTGCACTCATATACATCCCACTTCCATCTTTCTTTCCTCACCTCTGGGAATATCTCCCCAAACCCTGGTCCTTCAGTATCTCACCCCCACACCAGGCACCCTCCTTCCTCCAGGAATAGCCGCAATCCAGTCAGTTTAATCTCAATCCCCATGCTCCTTAAAACCACCCTCCCTTTTTCATGTGCACTCTGGAATGCCCGCTCTGTCTGTAATAAGCTCACCTCTGTCCATGACCTTTTTGTCTCCCGCTCCCTTAACTTACCAGCAATTACAGAAACCTGGCTTCAAGCAGCAGATTCTTCTTCTCTCGCAGCACTTTCCTATGGAGGCCTTCTCTGGACTCACTCACCCAGTGGTCGGAAAGGAGGTGGTTTGCTTCTATCCCCACTGAGCACCTTTCAAGTCCTCCATAACCCTCCCTCTCTATCCTTCTCTTCTTTTGAGACTCACTGCATTCGGCTGTTTTCTCCTAGTTCTCTGAGGATTGCAATGATCTACTGGCCTCCTGGACCAGAGTCGCACTCTTGATGACTTCTCTGCCTGGCTTCTACTTTCTCTCCTCTGAAATACCCACTATCATTCTTGGAGATTTTAACATCCCCATTAATGTGAACAACCCAGCTACATCCAAACTCTTCAACCTAACCTCATCTTTTGCCTTAGCACAATGTCCTTGTCTTCAAACACCTATCCCTCCGAACAACAAACAATTACCTGCAGAAGCTTTCACAACTTAAACCCTTCTCTTTTTCACTCTGCAACTGACTGCCTCTATGACAGAATCTCTCCCCTGTCCTGCCCTGACCTGGCCACTGCTGTCTACAACAGTTCACTTTCATCCAGATTAGACTCACTTTCTCCTTTAACAACACGAAGGATCAGGCCCCGACCATTACAACCATGGCAGACTGACAACACCAGAAATCTTAAGTGACATAGTCGTACACTGGAGCGATTGTGGCATAAAACCAAATCTCATCAAGCATTCACTCTATATAAATCTGCTTTCTTAACATACAATTCCTCCCTCCATGCTGCCAAACAAGCCTACTTTGTCACTACTATTAATACCTTGTCATCCAGTCCTCGTCTTTTCTCTACTTTTAACTCTCTACTTTCTCCACCTCCACCCAGTAACTCACTCACAGCTTACAAGATTGCAAATCATTTCAAAAACAAGATTGATGCAATTCGTAGGGGCATCTCCGCTACACAGACATCCATCCCACTTAGCATACCTTATACTAAACCTCCCTCAACACTTTCCTCTTTTGACCTTGTGAAGAGGTCATTAAAGTTTTCTCAGAAGCACGTCTCACCACGTGCCCCCTGGATCCTGCCCCCTATCAACTACTACGGTCACCCTCTTCTTCCATCCTATGCTCCCTCATTCACATCTTCAATCTCTCCCTCTCTAACGGTGCCTTCTCCACCCCTCTAAAGCATGCACAGATCACTCCCATACTTAAAAAGCCCTCCCTGGACCCCACCAACCTGAACAACTTAAGACTCATCTCCCTGCTCCCATTTACCTCTACCCTCTTAGAACGCTTAGTCTACAATCGCCTGAGCTCCTACCTCACTGACAACATCCTTCTTGACCCTTTACAGTCTGGCTTTACACTCCACTGAAACTGTCCCACTAAAACTCACTAATGATTTACTAACTGCTAAAACCAATGGCCATTACTCCATACTCTTACTACTTGATCTCTCTGCAGCTTTTGATACTGTTGACCATTCCCTCCTCCTCAAAAATCTCCACTCTCTTGGCCTCCGAGACTCTGCTCTCTCCTGGTTCTCCTCCTACCTATCGCAGCGATCCTTCAGCGTTACCTATACCTCTGGCTCCTCCTCTCCACTTCCTCACTTTCTGTAGGGGTCCTTCAAGGTTCTGTCCTTGGACCCCTTCTCTTCTCCATTTACACCTCCTGCCCTGGTCGCTTGATAAACTCCCATGGCTTTAAGTACCATCTCTATGCTGATGACACACAAATCTATCTTTCTACTCCTCCCCTCACCCCTTCAGTCTCCTCTCGCATTACTAACCTACTAAGTGACATACAGTTGTGACCAAAATTATTCAACCCCCAATGCTGTAAAGGGGTTTAGGGACTATAGTGTACATTTGGAATTGTATTCAGAATCAAATCCTACAAGGACGTTGTAACTACCCAAATGCAACTAAAATGACATCAATTGTTTATGTAATACAGTAGTAAATGGTTCTTATGTGGTTTCTTCATTGCCACAATTATTCAACCCCTTAAAGACTACCACTCTGAAGAACAGAGGTTCATACAGGTGCTTTCCATCAGGTATTGAAAACACCTGTGGATGTCACCGAGCAGCAATCAAGCATAATAAGCACCAATTAGGCAGCTTTAAAATGACTGTGATACTCAGCTCCTTCTAGACATTTACTGGTGTGGTTACAAACATGGTGAAGGCAAGAGAATGGTCCAGGAAGACAAGAGAAGAGGTGATTTCTCTTCACAGGAAGGGCAATGGCTATAAGAAGATTGCAAAGATGTTAAACATACCAAGAGACACCTTAGGAAGCATCATTCGCAAATTCAAGGCAAAGGGCACTGTTGAAACGCTACCTGGTCGTGGCAGAAAGAAGATGCTGACTTCGACTGCTGTGCGCTACCTGAAGCGTAGAGTGGAGAGAAGTCCCCGTGTGACTGCTGAGGAACTGAGAAAAGATTTGTCAGATGTGGGTACAGAAGTTTCAGCCCAGACAATAAGACGCACACTGCGTAATGAAGGCCTCCGTGCCAGAACTCCCAGGCGTACCCCCTTGCTGTCTCCAAAGAATAAGAAGAGTCGACTGCAGTATGCCAAAAGCCATGTGGACAAACCACAAAAGTTGTGGGATAGTGTTCTGTGGACTGATGAAACAAAATTAGAACTGTTTGGGCCCATGGATCAACGCTATGTTTGGAGGAGGAAGAACAAGGCCTATGATGAAAAGAACACCTTGCCTACTGTGAAGCATGGTGGAGGGTCAATCATGCTTTGGGGCTGTTTTGCTTCTGCAGGTACAGGGAAGCTTCAGCGTGTGCAAGGTACCATGAATTCTCTTCAGTACCAGGAGATATTGGATGGAAACGTGATGCAGTCCGTCACACACCTGAGGCTTGGGAGACGTTGGACCTTTCAACAGGACAATGATCCCAAGCATACCTCCAAGTCCACTAGAGCATGGTTGCAGAGGAAAGGCTGGAACATTTTGGAGTGGCCATCGCAGTCACCAGACTTAAATCCGATTGAGAACCTCTGGTGGGACTTAAAGAAAGCAGTTGCAGTGCGCAAGCCTAAGAATGTGACTGAACTGGAGGCCTTTGCCCATGAAGAATGGGCGAAGATACCCGTAGATCGCTGCAAGACACTTGTGTCAAGCTATGCTTCACGTTTAAAAGCTGTTATAACTGTAAAAGGATGCTGTACTAAGTACTAAGATTGAATGTCACTTGGGGGTTGAATAAAACTGATAATGCTGTGAGCACAGAAAAGACATTTGTGGTTATTTCATTATAACTGTTATGTTATATTTGTCTGACCTACAAGTGCCTCTTTAATGTAAATGTAAGCAAGATGACTGAATGATCAAAAGCAATGTCAAACTGGCCAAAACACTCAATTTCAGTGGGGGTTGAATAATTTTGGTCACAACTGTATCAGCATGGATGTCACTCCACTTCCTCAAACTCAATCTTTCCAAAACAGAGCTCATACTATTCCCTCCAGCCCGTGCCCCCTCCCCTGACTTCTCCATCAAGATCAATAATACAACCATCAGTTCCTCCCCTCATGCCAGGGTACTAGGTGCAATCCTAGATTCCCATCTGTCCTTTCAGCCCCAAATCCAATCACTGTCAAAATCTTGTAGACTTCACCTCCGCAACATCTCCAAGATATGGCCGTTCTTAACCCCTGAAACCACTAAGCAACTTATTCACTCCCTGGTTATCTCTCGCCTTGACTATTGGAACTCCCTCACCAGTGGCCGACCTCATCGCATGCTATTCCCTCTTCAGTCTATCATGAATGCTGCTGCCGACTTATCCACCTTACTAACCGTTCTGTATCAGCCACCACTCTCTGCCAATCACTCCACTGGCTTCCCATTGCCCAACGAAAAAAATTCAAAACATCAACAACAACATAGCCAGTTATAACTTTGCCCCAAATTACATCACCAATCTTGTCTCCAAATATCACCCAAACCATCCTCTCCACTCCTCACAATACCTCCTGCTCTCTAATTCCCTTGTCTCATCCTCCCATGCTCAACTCCAGGACTTCTCCAGAGCCTCTCCCATCCTCTCGAACCCTCCACCCCAATCTATCCGCCTATCGCCTACTCTGCCCACTTTTAGGCGACCTCTCTCTTCAGGGAAGCCTATCCTACCTTCAGCTAATAACGGAATCTTCTATTTCTCCTTTCAGTTCATCACCCATAGTCATTACCTTTTGTACCACCAGTCCCTCCCTCTTAGATTGTAAGCTCCAAAGAGAAGGATCCTCCTAACCCTCTTGTATTGAACTGTATTGTTGTTGTATTGTCTCCCTTTATATTGTAAAGCACTGAGCAAACTGTTGGTGCTATAAAAATCCTGTATAATAAGGACTATCAGACTTGAAAAGCTCTCCCATAGGTCAAATGAATTTCAGCCCATTCCTGCTGAATCCCTGCAAGCACCACTTGGCTCAACAAAAGTAAAATCAAAGAAGTATGGCCAGAGCTTTTTTTGGGCTTACACCTATGGATCACAAGAGTGCAGTGACGTGACTCAGCTTGTCCAAGCTCTGGACTTGTCCTAACTTTACAGTCAGGATCCACCCAAATAATGCCTGGGATGGCAGCTGACTCTGGGCCACTCCCGCCCCTCCACAGCCCAGCGCTCCATGAGTGCTGGATGGGCACAGCAGAGAGCTGGTGACTGACCATGACCGGCTGTCTGCTCCCTGCATACTGAGAACAAAGCGATCAGACGTCTTAGAAGTGGCGGGGTACATTTGCAGCATCAGATCGATGTTGCATCTACCTAGGTGAGTATAATTTTTTTTTTTCTCCAAAAACCTGAACTTCTCTTTTAAAAATCAATAAAGTTAGGTGGAATATTAACATCCTATCAGATACAGTCTTGTTCAGCATTGTAAAGCAATAGGTCTATCAATGAAGTTAATTGGCACTGACAAGTACAGTTATACGATATGGTGTAACTAAACTATAGCGACTCAGTAAAATTGTAACAACCTTTTTGATTTCACTTACCTGAGGGTACAGGGCTGGCTCCTTTGCTCTTCTTCTTCTTGTCCTTTTTTTCCTTTGGTTTTGACAAGTTAAAGAGGCGATTGGAGGAATGGCCCTCTGCTGATTTATTAGACTGGCTCCCAAGTAAGTTGAAGTGGCCTTTTCCTTTTTGCTTACTGTCAGTCCGTAGTAAACTGTCCTTTTTAGGTGATGTAGATGCCTCTGATTGTAACTGTTCCTGTTTGGTCGAGTCACACCATTTCGAGGCGTCCATGCCAACAGGGAGTGAGGGAACCCTATTCAACTTGTCATGTTGAAAAGATACCTATTGAAAATAATCCACATCAAAAGGTATTATTTCACAAGCACTGTTATTCTACCGATTGGCTATAAATGCACTACAAGCTTTCTATAATCTGTCTACAGCTTTCATCATTAAAGCAGGATTTTCAGGAGTATTAATATTTCACTGCTTAAAAGACAATGCCTAGTCCTTAGGTGAGATTTCAAAGCTTTTTCTTGTGTATAAAACACAGATCCCATTTATCTGTTAGGCTCCATTCACACTTATGCGACTTGTCATGCGACTTTGGAAATAAAGTCACATGACAAGTCGCAGCCCGTTGTTTTCAATGGTACCCGGTCAAATCTATGCGATTTAAAATCTCAGCGACTTTGAAAAGGTGGCTTCACTGCTTTAATGAGACTTTGATGTGAGCCAGAGAGTGTAAAGTCAGATCAAAGTCACACTGGAAATCGTTTGGTGTAGCACAGTGTGAATGGAGCCTAACAGATGAGATCAACTCTTGTCTGCACAATTTCCCATTTCTTTCTTTGACTTCAGAACTGCAATACTGTAGACAATCCAACTCCAAGTACCAGTTAACATTAGGCAGCAGTCATTGGTACTTGGGACCATTCAGGCATTGAACTACAGTGCAGATACTGGACAACTAGATGTAACCTGCATAACAATACACTCAAGAGTTTTTTCTATATAGTGGTGATCCAATGTGTGTCTTCAAAAATCCAACTTCAGAGAATGCAGGGTCTAGGAAATAGGCTTCATAGGTGTAAAAGCAGAAATCCAATGGTAACTTTGCTTTATGCATAGATGACAAGACTTAATTTTGTCACTTGAACTTGAAATAAGAACAATTATGTCCATTAGATTGGTACAAAATTATATATAAAGATGTTTAACATAATCTAATAAAACAGTAATATGCCAGAGAGCAGTTTGGCATCTTAGACTGCTTGTTCTGGGCAGTATAGGCAACATCACTCCTATTTGACTATATATCCATTTTAAGACCATGCCTTATCTGACACTTTTTTACATGTAAAAATCAGCTAATTTTGCTAGAAAATGTACTTAGAAACCCCAAACATTATATATACATTTTTAGCAGAGGCGCTAGAGAATAAAATGGTGGGTTTTACAAATTTTTTTTATGTCACACGGAGTTTGCGCAGTAGTTTTTCAAATGCAAATTAAAAAAAAAAAAAACACTTTTTAGCTAATGCACACAGACACAATATAATACCCATTTTTAAATTTTTTTTGCAAAATAAACAAAAAAAGAAAAAAAAAAGAAAAAAAAAAAAAGATTGTGTTATCTCGAATAAATGCCCAACATGCTTTTAAAATTGCACGCGCTCATGGAATGGTGCCAAGCTGCGGTATTTAAAAATCTCCATAGGCGATGCTTTTACAAGTTTACCAGTAGAGAGTTACACAGGCGGTTTGGAGCTAGAAATATTGCTCTCGCTCTGGTGTTTGTGGAAATACCACACGTGTTGTGCGATCGCCATTTACATATGCGTGCGGGACCATCATGTGTGTTTGCTTCTGCATGCAAGCTTGGGGGAGCAGAGAGGTTTTTTTTTTTAATCACAATGTAAACATTCCTTGTGACAGCAATAGGTAGTGAAAGGTACTGGAGTCTACTAGAACCCAGATGTCTCCTCTGCCCTCAAGAGCATCTGATCACACCAAGATCATTGTGATCAGATGCTTTCCTAATTTAGAAATGGCACTAATTACATCTGGAGAAACCGAAAGTGACAAAGTACTAGTCGCTTCTGGTTTCCTCTACCATAGAGCTGATCGGGGACCTTCCAGGTACGTGGAAAGCTCTATGGTAAACTGGCGGAATTTCAGTTCCAGGTTCTCTGGTGGGATGGAGAGCACACAAAGGCACCGACGAGTGGCAGCGACCCCTCCTGCCACCTGTAAAAGCATGGCTTTTACAAAAAAGCTGATCATTTCCGGAAAAAAACAATATTGGGCTGATGTCTACAGCTGCAGGCATCATCCCGGTATAACCACTTGTAGTCAGTCTCTTTCGCGCGCGCACACACACACACACACACACACACACACACACACACACACACACACACACTTTCTATAACAAATGGAACATTTTTATTTCTCCTACAATTGTAGAAAACCAAGATGGTTTATATTTGAAAATGGGACCAAAACCAGACCACATGCACACTAAAGTCATTACATTGGGTAGAAGGGATCTTTTCAAGGAGGAAAACTGCTGTAACCATAAATTATACCTGTTTAAGCTCTTTGTTCCGCTGGTCTTGGATCTTCCCTTGCCGTGGATCCTCTTCTATGCCGTCTACATCACATTGGCCAAGGGCTTTCATGATCTCCAGGCGATGCTTCTTCTGCTCCATTTCTTGCATGCTCTTCTTTATGTCTTCATCCATCCTTGAAGACCATTCTTTCCACTCTGCAAACTTTTTTTCTCGGTATTCCCATTGCCATTCATTTTTCAGCTTCTCTTCCCTATGCTGTGCTTGCTGCTTTTCCAAGCTGGAGATCTCCTGACGCAGCTTTTCTAGACTGCGCTGCTTCTCCTGATCGTTTAAGGAGCTCGGCCTTGATTTGCGGTTGGGGGCTCCTTTGCTCAGCATCATTTTTTGATCCTCAATGTAGGTGTCTTGCTGTACGACCACAGCCTGTTGTATAAAAAAAAAAAAAAACTTATTAGAGTACAGATCACACAGCAGGCAATCTATTTAATGCAACTATAATCTTCAACAACTGACCTGCAAAGACTTCAGGCATTTATGAAGGTTGCTGACAGACATAAGAACTTGCTGCAGTGAAAGAAAAGGAAGTCGTGAATACAAATATATTATTTATACAAATGTCTTCAACACAACAGCGAATATTACTATAGATATTTAAAAAACTAGTAAAAACTCTTACCATGCCATTTCGTTTCACCACAACACTGGGGCTTACTCCCTGCAGATGTGAGAAGAAAAACACAGTTATTCTACAAATTATTCTCTCTCTATTTTGTCTTTTTCACTTTCAAGTTCTAGGAGGCTTACATAGTTAGAATACATCAAAAAGAAATCCTCACCACCTTCAAAGCTTCCAGGTTGTGTAACAAAACTGTTGCACAATGAAAGCTGACCTCTCAAAGAATCAGAGGGGACTCTTACAATATATGACTTCCGCAGCAGCTTGCATCCTATATCAGAGACCACCTGCAGATCTATGATACAGGAACCTGACTCTTATAGTGGAGCTGCTAAGAAAGGTATCACTTTGGCATGTATTCACATTGCCCTCCAACTGAACAGCAGGGAATTGCAGGACTAGCCTACTGCCTTTTATGCTTCTTTATAGTACGGTAAGTTGGCCATAAACTTGTAAATTCTGGAAGTTTTAACTCATTGGTGCTGGCATCACACAAGGGCCTTCCTTTGTGGTGTGTTCCCAGCACACAGACTGTGCTGCTCCAGACCTTGTATTAATGATTGGTAGCCAGGACTCCGATCACATGATAGTTATGATAGCCAGTGATTGGTTATCACAGTGATCACTCTGGTTGCCTACATTCACACCCTTGTGGGTTTGTGGCCACGTTTGCACGGGCACAGCAGCACACTAATTTGAATGGGCTGCCGTGCCCGCTTTTCCAGCTAAAAAGAAAGGTGCTTGCATCTCTATCAAAATGACGAAGCCGGGAAATCGCATGGTGCTTATGCACCATGCGATTTCCCTGTGGTTCTAACACCCGCAAACATGCTGCAGGTTGAGATGCATGGGGGTGCCATTAAGAATGAACGGCAGCCTTGTGTGTATCTATAGAGCAGCGCATTTTATCTGCGGGTGCAGGAACAGCTGCAATTCCCACACCAGCAACCACCCGCCACAGTGTGAACCTAGCCTAAAACCCAACACAAACTTTTTTCTTTTTTTTATTACTCTGGATTAGAGAAAAGTATACATTGCATCTTTTTCACCTAGCCAGAGGCGCAGAACATAAACAAAAGGAATAATGAAAAATAAAAGACTAAATAGCTAGACCAGGGCTTTACCTAGGTTGGTGCCAGTTCAAAGGTCAGAGTAAAAGTCATCATATTGTCAGTATGTTCAGGTAAGAACAAAAAATACTCACTATTGTTTCTTGGCCTCACTACAGGTACAAACATCAACTAGGCATGTATTTGCTATCACCATGAACATCGGGAATAGGAGAATTTATTTCATGGGTTATGGTAGCAAACAATATACAGCTACATTTTAAAAAGTTATAATTTTTTTTTACTATTTTGGGAAAGTTTTTTTTAGAATACAAATTCAGGATATATTCATGAATATTTACCACCAAATGAAGGTCCAATTTGTACTGAACAAAACAATGTATATTTCACCTGGATATGATTAGAAATGTACAGTTTCATCAATACGTGCCAATTTTGCTAAAGATTAGTTTTACCTTCTGACATTATAGTGTTTATTGCATACTCTGCATTAAGGTAGAAAACCTTTTAGGTGCAGCGCCCCCCCCCCCCCCTAAATACTTACCTGAGCCCAGTTTTGGTCATTGCTATGCGGCGCTGCTTTCTCTCTCCCTCCTTACTGCACTTAGCTAGAACCACTGGCTCCTGCTACTGTCAATCAAACCTAATGAGGAGGGAGTGGTGGCCAGGCCAATACACACTGCATGTGTCAACGGACACACACAGTGCAGCTAATAATTGAGCTTGCACAAATTATCCCATAGCAAGTGGCTTGCTATGGGGGCACTTAGAAGGCAGGAGGAACAAGGAGTGCCATTTGGGGGACCACAGATAGGAGAATAACATGTTTGTTAATTTAAAAAAAAAAAAAAAAAAAAAAAAAAAAAAAGGACTTTATAATCATTTTAAGGGGATAACATGGAAAAGAAAAATATACTAATTCCCATAATTTGGCTGGCTGAAACTGGAGAGGTAAGTGGTAGACAGCTGTGAACTAATAATTAAAATAAAGTGCAGCGTTAAGTATTAGCAGTAAATGTAAGAAGTATAAATGAATAATAAAATGTCCCATAAAATATATAAACGCACGAATAAACAGTTCGTAAAATATATAAGATGATCCACTTGATGTAGCAGTATACCAAGGCAAGTTGTCACAGGAACAAATGATAAAAGTGCGCACTCACCGGAAGAGCATAGATATTGCGCATGTAATCAGTATCCACCCAGATCACTTAGGTGATCACGTAGGTATGAGGTTTGCTGTGATTACCTTGAGTGCATTGGCTGCTGATTTTAGAGCGCTCACTTTTCAAATATTTTTAGCTGTGAACTAATGAATACCACGCTTTTTTCTCCGCTAAAAACCTGAAGGGAGGCTTCTAAAAATGCCAACTGCTATATATGCACGGTATGCGATCAGGAAAACTCGTTTAATTCTAAGTATGAGAAAATTATAACTACATTATTGCTATTCATACACTAACTGCCCTGACAAGCCAATCTCAACATCTCTCCATCAGCCATCTTTTCTGAGATTCAAGTACTTAAGCAGTGCAGCAATCTACAGAAACCAAAAGTGGGTAGAGATGCATCGAAATTCAACTGGTTCAGTTTTGATCTGTGTGTTCCTTCTATTTCTGTTTATCAGAAATCAGTCAGTAAATCTGCTTCTGTTGAACGACTACGCTGGAAAACTTCCATTGAATCAGTGGCTGCAGGTGCTGACCGCTGTATTCCAACAGGGGAGAGTTCACACTGTCAGAATACAATGCCACAGTGGGAAACATTCCTACATCCACCTCACTTATGTGGATAGGGGGTGCTTGGAGGAAAAAGAAAAAAAAAGGCAATCGTGTACACCCAGCAAAAAGCAGAACTATACTCACCTCGTCTCCAGCAATGCAGCATCCCCGTGCTTCCTGCCCGGCTGCGGACATCTTCGGGCTGCCGGCTTCTGGGTCTCGATTGCTGGCCACTTTCATTGGCTGGGCGGGGATGACGTCACTCCCACATGATTCAGCAGGTAAGTAGCTTTAATGCAGAAGAGACAAAGTATGTCTCTTCTGTATTAAAATTCCGGCCAGTTTGCCCATTTTTAATGTTCCACTTTAATGGTCTCTCAACCTGTTCTGATCTGATCCCTGAGCCTCCTGGCCAAAGTTTGGAGACCACTGGTCTACAAACCACCTCTTTATGAACACAAGATGACTGGTAGAGATACTTTGGTAAAGTACTTGTATGTACTTGACAAACCTCGCCCCACCAGGCAGAACAGTTTGAAATCATTCTATGAAGATGCCTACTGCACAGGACCATGGCCACCTAAATGTCAGTGCAAACAGTACCTTTTTGAGAACACTGTCAGACTCAGTTCTTCGGAGATCCTGTGCATCCTCCGCTTCATCTTTTTCTCCACCTTTAAGTGCAAAACAAGAATAATCAATAAAGTGTCTATCATATTATTGCAGTTCTTGTTGGTAAATTTGCTGTTCTTGGTAAAGGTAAACAAGGGCTAGTTATAGAACAGAAAAAGCTGTACTGCATCTACAATAAAAAGGGCAACAAGATCGGACACTTACATTTAGAAGCACTGAGTTGATGGCTGTCAAACCCTCCAAATGTTTCTGCTCTTCGGGGAAGAGAAACTGGACCAACTCCATTTTCGATATCGCCAGACTCCTGTGCTACCAGGCTACTCCACAGATACTGGTTCACCAGAACTTCAAGTGTCTCCACTGCAACACAGAGAACACTAAGACAATGGAGAAAACCTAACCATTCAAAACAATAAATATCTACTGAATGATTCATACTCCCAGTCATGAAAAGGAACATTTTATTTTTATTATCTTAAAGGATATGAAATAATTTGGATGAAACTAGGGTCTACAGGAGCTTGCAACCACCCGCATACAAAACACGGGACCCACGGGCGGATGCCTTTAATCTTAATTGCATTGGGAACTGCACTGTTCCTGTGCGGGCTGCGATGCTGAAAAGGTGCAGGGACCGTTTTCCTGCATTTTGCAAGGCACGGCATCCCATTTACATGCAAAGGTGTGAACCTTGGCTAAGAATGTCCAGTCATAATTCTCTAGAACAGTGGTCATCTTACATGATTTAGGGGGCCACAAGTTCAGCCCCAGACATCGCACATAATGTTCATTGTATCTAATGTTACAGCAAAGATAAACTGGACATGCAGTAGATGGTCAGAAACTGCAAGCATGCTACAGAAGATGGTTAAGCCAGCCATAGATGAGTCAAAAACCGAAGGAAAATTCTTGTTGATTGCAGAATCGTTCTCTTTACTCATTATTACTGTGCCAGTTGCAACACACAATTTCCGTTTGGAAACAAAGGATGGCACAATCGTAAGAGCTATTTTTGTTTTTCAGTCGACAGAACATTTGATTTTTTTTACTCATCTATGGCCGACTTTAGAGTGCAGACAACACAGAAAAACAAGTGTGACTTTAAGAGAAACCAGATTGATGAAGATATTCCTTCACTGTCTCTGAGGAAGTACCCAGGCAAGGAAAATACTGACTACTGTTTGCAGGGTCAAAGAGCTACAAGCTTCAGATGTCCCAGTGCAATTCTCAGGAGAAGCCATTGGCTCCCACGGCTGTCAATTATAGCCAGTGATGAGGATAGGGAGGCCTGTTCTGTGTGTCTTACGGACACACAGAGTAAGGCTCGAGAGCGAATACGTATGAGTGCCCCCTGAGCAAGTGGCTTGCTCTGGGGCACTTGGTGGGGTGGGTGGAGCCAGGAGCACGAATGGGGAACCAAAGAAGGAGTATCAGATGTGTTCTGAGCAAAACCACTACACAGAGCAGAGAAGTATAAAATGGTTATTTTAATTTAAAAAAAACCTTCATTTGTCAGCAACCCCCACCACAAAATACTTACCCAATCTCGATCTAGCACTGTGCACAAAAATAATGGTGCTGCTCTCTCTCACCCTCCTCACTGGCTAGTGGCTCCTGCTGCTGTCAATCAAATCCAGTGACAAGGGAGTGGGGCTGAGCTGCACCTTGTACGTCGATAGACACACAGAGAGGGGCATGTGTGCCACCATAGATAGTGGCTTCCTATAATGTCACAAGAATAAGAGGCGGAGCCAGGAGCCCTGGTGGGGGACCCCAGTAGAGAGGGATTGGGGCTGCTCTGTGCAAAATCATTGCACAGAGCAGGAAAGTGTAATATGTTTGATATTTAAAAAAATAAATAAACATTTTAATTTTACAATCGCTTTAAATTCTAAACCTGTAACAGTTCCAAGAGATTATCATAGTCTCTTAGAACTAAATGTAAAAGTGGGGAGAATAATGTAGATTTAATTTAACAATCAAACACACAGCCTAATGATATTGCAATGTAAACTATGGACTGTTTATTAAGTTTTACTTCTCACTTTGCCCAACATGGCAGCAAACACAGAGCAACAGGTTGCAAACATAAAATGACTAAGATCTCAAATGGCTCATGTATACAGCCTATTAAGAGGCAGTCTGGGACACCTGTATCAGGCTGTTTTGCTTAGCACAATACAAAAAATATAAATAGGTTTTTATACGGATGGCTGGTACCATGTTTGGGTGAACAGCCAAGCACACAGTGGTAGTGCTGCTCAGTGAACCCTGAGGGCAGCAGGTGTGCGGGGAAAGCTGCTGTGCCTACACTGAGGACTACCAGATATGAACAAAGTTTTGCCTCCAGCAGGGAAATTCAACCTGTAATATTAAATGTGGCCACTAGATGGAGCCTAGAATATATTCACTGTTTTCAGAAGTGAAAGACTGTTCAGCTGTAATGAAAGGCTCCCACCATCTTCCAGTATGGGAAAGGGAGGCAAATGCATCTTGGGAGCTCAGACTTCATCTAAAGAACTGAGGGAAAGGAATTAGCCATAATTCTCTGCAGCACATGTCATGCACTGACCTTACATCTCCCTACAGGCATCAGCGCTGGTGAGCATGGACTTATCACCATCTGCAGCCTAAATATTTAATTGCATTTGTATATTTCATACATTGATTACTTCTTATCTGTTTTTTCAACAGTTTCACCCACCCTGCTTTGTTAATAAAGCTTCAAGATTGCATTAATTCTGGCTTATTGCAGAATAGGAGGGTTTAGCTGCAAGTCGAGTTACACATAAGGAAAACGTGTAGCGAGGACAGAATAGCTGGGCTCAACACAAACCTATGTTTTATGCACGCATGGGCCTATTACATACACAGACGTGAGTAAGTAGCGCTTTCACATAAAGATTGCTTTTCATTACTATATATGTAAAAAATTAAGATATTTCCTACCTTCTTTGATTGCACTTTTAATGAGTGGCTCTCCTCGGGGAGCCTCTTCTGTGTTTGCTCTGAAGAGCGTTCTGCCCAGTACTGATGGGGAATTCTCTTCCTGCCCACTGCAAAGTGTCAATGCCTGAAAGAGCTTCTCTTTCTCTTCAAGTAAGGTTAATATTTGTTCATCTTTTTGATACAGTTGCCCTGCAAATGAAAAATGCTTTACAATTAGGATCTGTGTCAATGTGCATTTGTTTGCTTCAAGGGGTTTGGCATTCCCAAATATGTCTATGGGTATGCAAAACTTGCTTCAAGAAGGTTGAATGTGAGTCAGCTGGTCAACCGTGGGAAAAAAAAAAGGCAGCTGCACTCCAAAGTTAAAGTTTTAGCTAAAGGTTTAATGAATGGTTCAGTGCAAGAAAGAGCCCCAGAGCCTAGGAGGTTTGCCTTGTACTGGACCATGAATATTCTGACATCTTATAATACAATAGCCCAGCAGGGAAGATTCATTCATCCACATAATTTTCTTTGGATAGATGAAATGAGATTGCGCTTAGATAGACATCACTACTGTGTCCCAAGCAAAACTGTATAAGGAGGTGGAGATGATTTATTTATTACAGGTACTTATATAGCGCCGTCAATCTACTTGCTTTACACATACATACAAACACACATATATATATATATTTATTACATTAACACCAGTCCTTAACCCTCAAGGGGCATACAATCTAAGGTCCCTAACTCACATTCATACATACGCATACTATCGCCAATTTAGACAGGAGCCAATTAACCTACCAGCATGTCTTTGGAGTGTGGGAGGAAACCGGAGTACCTGGAGGAAACCCATGCAGGCACAGGGAGAACATGCAAATTCCAGGCAGGTGGTGCCATGGTTGGGATTTGAACCGATGACCCTAGTGCTACCAGGTGGAAGTGCTAACCATTTAGCCTACTGACTTCATTGTGCAGCTACCCGCTCAGCACCCCCCTTATACCTACCTGAGCACAATTTCAATCCAACTCTGTGCACGAGAGAAGAGGCTCTCCTTCCTCATTGGCTCAGAGACAGCAGCTGGAGTCCTAAGAGAGCCCTGACAAACATTTGAGCATCGCTGGGTACCCAGCCATCTGCGCGCGCACATGCGCACACACACTAAGACCACTATTAAAGAAGTCCAAAACAATCCGTCTTTGTGCATGTACAGATGGACTCTGCCAGGACCCAGAGGATGTGTATGGAATACTTTTGAAGAATGAGGATATCATTTAGTGTCGCTTTAAGCTTAGTGTAAGTAAACCGTGGGATCGAATGGATCCATTCAGTGCTCCCTTTTCATGGAAATATGTTTTTTTTTATTTTTTAAAAATGGCAGTATAAAATATGATGAGAACTGTGAAAAGCCAATTTTCTGTACCTCTCAATTCTCTGGCTTTGGTATCCCAGTTCTTCTTTTCCTCCTCTGACTCAGATGGAACACCTTCATCCTCATCTTTATCCCTAGAATATTACACAAGATAGATTAGAGGAATATTAGAACAAAAGGAATTAGCTCTTACTGAAGCAGTACAGACAATACTGCTACATACATTGTAGTCATCGTGTCCTGGATGGTGTCAATCCAGCTGTCCCGCTCTTCTTTAGTATTGGTGAGAACCTCCACCATTTCTGGGTCCTTCCCTCCCATGCTGATAAGGAACAGTCCCTTTTCATCATGTGCCACTTTCCTTACGATCAGCTTCTTCAGGGAAACCACTGTAGATTTCTGTTCCTTAAGAAACACAAATAAAATTATTTAAAGAGATATATATATATATATATATATATATATACACACACATACACACACTCATCCACTCCCTATGATCAAATGTAAGTTTATGGGTTCATCGAGTGCATCATCCTCCAGGACAGCGGTCGCCAAACTTTCTAAACAAAGGTCACATTTACGGCCCTATAGACTTTAGAAGTTAAAATTGCCCTATTTTAGTTATTAGAGACATAGTGCCCCATCATTGGAATTCGTGGAAGGAATAGTTCTCCATCATTGGTATTCATGGAAGGAATAGTGCCCCATCATTGGTATTCGTGGAAGGAATAGTGCCCCATCATTGGTATTAGCGGGAGGAATAGTACCGTATCATTGGTGTGAGTGGGAGGAATAGTACCACATAATTTTTGTCAGTGGGAGGAATAGTGCCCCATCATTGACATCAGTGGCAGGAATAGTGCCCCGTCATTGGCATCAGTGGCAGGAATAGTGTCCCATCATTGGTGTCAGTAGGAGGAATAGTGCCCCATCATTGGCATCAGTGGCAGGAATAGTTCCCCATCATTGGTGTCAGTGGGAAGAATAGTGCCAAATCATTGATATTAGTGGGAGAAATATTGCCACATCATTGGTATCGGCGGGAGGAATATTGCCGCATGTGTCAGTGGGAAGAATAGTGCCACATCATTGGTGTCAGTGGGAAGAATAGTGCCACATCATTGGTGTCAGTGGAAGGAATAGTGACCCATAATTGGTATTAGTGGGAGGAATAGTGACCCATCATTGGTATTAGTGGGAGGAATACAATATAAAATGTACAATAACCTTAATGGCATGTATATGGTTATAAAGCATATTTTGTGTTATCCACCCACGATTGGTTTAAGTGGGAGGAATAGTGCCAAATCATTGGTATCAGTGGGAGGAATAGGGCCACATCACTGGGGTCAGTGGAAGAATAGTACCCCATCATTGGTGTCAGTGAAGGAATAGTGCCCCAAGGGCTGTATAGTTTGGAGACCATTGCTCTAGGCCTAGGGGGTATACCAACAACCCATTTTAATATTAACCCATATTTAATAGACCATAAAAAGATTTTTGTACTTTTTAGGTGAGTGAACAATGCCCTATTTTTGCCATTAGAGAGAGAGTGTTCCACCACTGATGTCAGGAGGAGGAATAGTGTCCCATCACTGATATCAGTAAGAGGAATAGTGCCTCACTGTTGGTGTCAGTAGGAGGAATAGTGCCTCATTCTTGGTGTCAGTGGAAGGAATAGTAGCCCATCGTTGGTGTCAGTGGGAGGAATAGTAGCCCATCGTTGGTGTCAGTGGGAGGAATAGTAGCCCATCGCTGGTGTCAGTGGGAGGAATAGTAGCCCATCGCTGGTGTCAGTGGGAGGAATAGTAGCCCATCGCTGGTGTCAGTGGGAGGAATAGTAGCCCATCGTTGGTGTCAGTGGGAGGAATAGTAGCCCATCGTTGGTGTCAGTGGGAGGAAGAGTAGCCCATCAGTGGTGTCAGTGGGAGGAAGAGTAGCCCATCAGTGGTATCAGTGGGAGGAAGAGCACCCCATCAGTGGTATCAGTGGGAGGAAATGCGCCCCATCAGTGGTATCAGTGGGAGGAAGAACGCCCTATCAGTGGGAAGAGCGCCCCATCAGTGGTATCAGTGAGAGGAAGAGCGCCCCATCAGTGGTATCAGTGGGAGGAAAAGCGCCCCATCAGTGGTATCAGTGGGAGGAAAAGCGCCCCATCAGTGGTATCAGTGGGAGGAAGAGCGCCCTATCAGTGGGAGGAAGAGCGCCCCATCAGTGGTATCAGTGAGAGGAAGAGCGCCCCATCAGTGGTATCAGTGAGAGGAAGAGCGCCCCATCAGTGGTATCAGTGAGAGGAAGAGCGCCCCATCAGTGGTATCAGTGGGAGGAAAAGCGCCCTATCAGTGGGAGGAAGAGCGCCCCATCAGTGGTATCAGTGAGAGGAAGAGCGCCCCATCAGTGGTATCAGTGAGAGGAAGAGCGCCCCATCAGTCGTATCAGTGAGAGGAAGAGCGCCCCATCAGTGGTATCAGTGAGAGGAAGAGCGCCCCATCAGTGGGATCAGTGAGAGGAAGAGCGCCCAATCAGTGGGATCAGTGAGAGGAAGAGCGCCCCATCAGTGGTATCAGTGAGAGGAAGAGCGCTCCATCAGTGGTATCAGTGGGAGGAAGAGCGCCCCATCAGTGGTATTAGTGGGAGGAAGAGCGCCCCATCAGTGGTATTAGTGGGAGGAAGAGCGCCCCATCAGTGGTATTAGTGGGAGGAAGAGCGCCCCATCAGTGGTATTAGTGGGAGGAAGAGCGCCCCATCAGTGGTATTAGTGGAAGAGCGCCCCATCCATGGTATTAGTGGGAGGAAGAGCGCCCCATCAGCGGTATTAGTGGGAGGAAGAGCGCCCCATCAGCGGTATTAGTGGAAGAGCGCCCCATCAGCGGTATTAGTGGGAGGAAGAGCGCCCCATCAGCGGTATTAGTGGGAGGAAGAGCGCCCCATCAGCGGTATTAGTGGGAGGAAGAGCGCCCCATCAGCGGTATTAGTGGGAGGAAGAGCGCCCCATCAGTGGTATTAGTGGGAGGAAGAGCGCCCCATCAGTGGTATTAGTGGGAGGAAGAGCACCCCATCAGTGGTATTAGTGGGAGGAAGAGCGCCCCATCAGCGGTATTAGTGGTATTTGGCATATGTATTTATTTATGATACAGACACACACACTCATACACATTTATAGCATTTTCACCTTCATCCTGTTCTAGGTGAATTCACTGCCTGCCTGTAATGCTATTTTAAAGACTGACCAGCTTTTCTTCTGTCCCATCAACAGGACATACGTCTGCATTCTGCAAATGGCTACCAACCACTATCTGTAAGGTGCCCTTATGGATGCGGATTGTTATAAAGCAATTTGCTTATATTACAGTTCTGTTGTACAATAACCTCATTGGCATGTGTATGGTTATCAAGCATATTTTGTTTTAGCCACAAAATTATATGGATGTTTGTTGGCACTAAGCCATGCAGATTTAGCCATAATTCTTCAAAGCCACATCTGCTTAGGATTGGGCCCTCATAATCAATAAGGTGGTCAGGAGGTCCAGCAAATAAGACTGCTGCCCAGAGCAATCATATAAAAGCTTCACTTTGTTTTCTAACTTGTAATGAAAAATGACAGCTGGGACTGGAGGGCAGCTGACAGAGTTCACACAAAAAGTTCAAAACCTGAAGAGTACCAGACACAGGGCTGCAGATTGGCTGCTCTCCCCGTGCCAGGAAATTGGGCAGACATTGTTAATGTTTCGCATGCTCAAGGGCTGCTTGTATTAAAACCATATCCCACTTCTTGTTTAGGTTCTCCATTAAATAATTATGGTTTACGCTTTAAGCAAATAAAAAAATTGTTATACCATATTACAGCTACAAAAGCCATTGTATAATTTCATTTTATTAAAAATAACTTTTCACTTTAAGCTGGGGTCAGCTGATTTTTGTTTTTTAAATAATCAACCCCCCCCCCAAAATGGCTTCCTTGTAACTATTATGAACATAACTACAATAGGGGTATTCTGTGCACCATTCATGTACAGACCTCCATAATTAAGATGTGATTGGTTTTCTGCTTTTCCCAGCAGTTTTTCTCATATTACATCCCTGGGACTAGTACAGTTCCCATGGGTTTACAAAAGGCTCCACAGATCGGGATATATTGCTTCTATTTGTCTATTAGAAGACACAAAAGAGTTGATGGAATAATCCAACGTGAAAGCTCTGATTTAATTTTCTGTAAGGGAGAAGAGGTCCATCACCTTAAGACACTCAAAAAAAAAAAAAAAAAAAAACTTAGGAGTTAGAGTGGGGTTGGGTTATACGGTGGGTGTCCCCAAAGCTTGCCAGTGTCCAATCACCTAAAGGTATGAGAGTCTATAACCCAGAGTCTATGAACACTCAGCCTGTGTCCTATACTGTACAATTAAAAGAGAAGTTTGGGATTAAAATATATATATATATATATATATATATATATATATATATATACACATATATATATATATATATATACATACATACACACACCTAGACAGATGCAGTATCTTTCACCTGCTGCTACTATGCCTGAGAACTGAGCAATCAAAGATGGTGGACTGCTCAGTTCTCAGTGAGCATAGAGCTGGTCACTGTCAATCACTGGCTCTCTGTGCTCACTGGGGCACAGGTATGTGCAGGAGCAGCTGGCTAGGCTCTCAGCGGCTTGCCAAGAGCTGAGCCACCTGCCAGTTCAGGCATCTGAATGGATCCCGACTTTAAAGTCGGGATCCATTCTGAGCATGGACCAGCCAGCTTTGGCCATACTTCTCCTTTAAGATAAACAGTTGCCCCTTATTCTGTTTCTAAACACTTTGCAATCTTGGAAAGCATTGGGAGCATACTAGTAAATTTCAAAGGCAAAGCCCGTTGATGTAATTTTTGTTACAGCTGTTACAATTCCAACTGATGGGAAAAACTGGATGTAATGCTGGCCAAAGAGGTTTTGAATTTTAGTCGATTCCTCGAATCAGCTGAAAATCAAATTGTGGATGACCCTGTGGGCAACATCCAGCTCGTCAAATTTAGACTGAAAAATCTAAACAGCTTGGCAGAAAATTGGCGGCCGAACAGTGGCAGTATCCAATTAGATGCAGTCATGGTTTCAGTATTTATAGAGCCGCGAGTACAATAGCTGGTAATGGAGATTTCTACTTCCATTCTTCTAATATTGATGATGAGGGCATAGAGTAATTTCTCTCATTTTGCTAAACTACAGAAATCTAAACATGTATAGCTAGCCTTACGATAAAACAAGAGCAATTTTATACAATTTTGCTACTTAGAAAAGTATTTTTTTTAGTTTTGGAAGGAGTGGGGAGGGATTAGAACCCCTGTCAGTTTGTATTGTTATCTGTGCCCCCATTAGGGAGATTCCCCCTTCTCTATTTGTCCTGTTTACCATTACCATTGAAACTCAAAAAAAAAAAATGCAGGATTTTGGGTTCTCTCCAGAAAAGAAGTAGAGGGGAAATCTTTCAATGGGGACACTGGTTCTGGTGACCTAGGGATCCCCAAGGGATTCTCTCTCAATGGGGACACTAGTTCTGGTGACCTAGGGATCCCCAAGGGATTCCCTCTCAATGGGGACACTAGTTCTGGTGACCTAGGGATCCCCAAGGGATTCTCTCTCAATGGGGACACTAGTTCTGGTGACCTAGGGATCCCCAAGGGATTCTCTCTCAATGGGGACACTAGTTCTGGTGACCTAGGGATCCCCAAGGGATTCTCTCTCAATGGGGACACTAGTTCTGGTGACCTAGGGATCCCCAAGGGATTCCCTGTATTTGCAGGGATTTTCTCTCACTTCCTGTCAGGCTATGGGATAGAACCTGAAGGTAAATCTTCAAAATGGGACATAGATGGTGAGAAAAAATATGACAGGGGTTATATAACTCTCACTTACTCTATCCAAAAAAATAAAAATAAAAAAAAGGTTTGGCTAGAGATCTACTTTAATGGGTAATATTCCTTAATGCTTTTATTACATTGTAAAGCAACAAATAAGCCAACTAGGTCATAATTTCACTGTTCTAAGCACAGTTCAGTGACGTAAAGAAGCCTCACCAGTGATGCAAAGACATATTTCTGGTCCTTTTCTTGAAGGAAAACTAACACATCAGTCAGCAGCACAGCCAGCACCTCTGTAGAACAGAGAAAAGAGTTACTGTAAGAATTAAGCACATGACCATAGCCCTGCCTGTCATCTGATAAGAATATTCTTCTGCTAGTCAGCTGCTTTACGGACAGTATTGGCTCAGCCTGCGGTGTATCAGGTTCTACATTAGGAATATGTTCCCACTTACAGTAAAAATGAAAACCTAGCTGAGGTGGACGGCAATGGCCTGCAATTTAATGATTCAGTTGGAAATGATGATTACTCACATGCAATGTGGTTCCTGGTCTGCAAAAAATAACTTTGAATTACAAGTTATTATTTTTTTTTTTCCTTGAACTTCCTGGCTATGCTGATAGAGAAATTTCATAGCAAAGAAAGCCAGGTTACCAAGCCTTGTAAAGTTGGTGTTGATGGATCAAGGAAAAACAAATTGCTCCTCCAAAAGGGTGGAGACTGGGAGAACTGGTTGTTCTTGGCAGTACATAAGCTTGTGGGCGAGGATGACTAACTCACAACTGGCTTCCATTGATGTCACTGTATAAAATACAGTGTTCTTGCAGTAGACTGAGCTCCCATTGTAAAGTAATGTACCCAGCACTGGACACCGCATGGTTACCACGCTGCAATTGATTTAAACTTTCATACACGGCTGCCACTGTGGACGTTTTTAATGAGGACAGTTCCAGGGCCGTCATTCATAGTATGAAGCAGGAAGGACACCATTGCTGATCTATGGTAGAATAATCGATTTGCACAACTGCCAGTTGTGCAGATCGATTGACGGTTGTGCAGATCGATTTTTCTACCAAGACTTTCAACAAATGAGCGTCTGAGGATTATGCCGGGTCGCTGACGTGGACTTTTAGTTGGGGTGTAGCACATTTTCTTTTTGTTTTACTGCTGACCTATACCTTTTAAAGTCGTTGTAAAGCTTTTTTTCTTTCTTTTAATTAAAATAACAAACATGGTATACTTATCTGCTCTGTGCAGTGGTGTTCCCCAGAGCAGCCCTGATCCTTCTCTTCTTGGGTCCCCAACCGGTGCTCCTGTCCCTTCCCCCCAGCCGAGTGCTCTGGGGGCACTCATGCGTGCTCACTCCAAAGCCAGCCCTGTATGTCTATAAGACATACAGAAAGCGGCTTGGCCTCGCCTCATGCTCCCTCCTCAGTGGCTCAGATTGACAGCAGCAGGAACCAATGACTCCTGCTGCTATGTTTCATGTGCCAGGGAGGAGAGGGAGACCCGGGAGAGCCAAGGCTCTCACGCACATCACCGGATGAAGATCAGGCTCAGGCAATTATCAGGGGGCTGAATGGGAAGCTGCACACTGAAGTTTTTTTTTTTTAACCTTCATGTATAGAAAGCATGAAGGTGAATAACCTTCAGCCTTTAGAACCACTTCAAAATGATTAGATCCCAGATTCTCATGCTTGTCCAATGGATTCAGTGTTTTATGAGTAACTAATTCAGAACACATATCTTTCTGACATTTCTATTAGGCATATTTGTTCAGGGATATGGTCTTAGAAAGTATGAAATTCAAAGACAGCCAGCCATCTAGCATTTTCAGAAGGAAGTCAACAATGCCAGCTCCTGTGTTTCCCACAGTACAAGTTTTCTTTACTTGTCCCTTGTTACATAGGGCTCTTTCACATGGGCAGCAGTCTCTACCGCCCTCTGAAAAGCAATTTGTGGTGGACCACTTTTCATAGGGTGGTACAACAGAGGCATATAGAAAGCAAACTCAAAAGTCTAACCTTTAATCCTATTGGCTGGACTGGATCTCAGGAACAGAGTGCCATCTCGGACCAATTTCCTTCGTTTAAGGTCCTCCTTTGCAAACATTTGACCACTCTTCATGCGTTGTATTGATTTACTATCAGTCTTGTTATAGATCTCATTAAGGCGCTTCTTCTTCTCATAATTTTTTACTTTATTATTAACCTCAGTAATAACATCCTTTACCATGTTCAGGGCTTTTTCCACCTCCTGATGCTCAATTTCATTCTCTGTAAACAGATCAAAAATTTGATTGGAACACAGGCACACAGACCCTTCCACTTATCAGGATGGAGAATTTATTGAGTGGAGGAAAAGTCTTCTCTGCTACTGTCAGTCAAAACAAGTACCAAACTACAGGGTTCAGGGAGATAGAGACACTGCTACTTTTGAAATAAATGCTTAAAGTGGTTGTAAACCTCAGACATGAAATATGAACAAAGCATATCCCTCTTTACTGTGTACTTGTCTCAGTCCAGAGCACAAAGTGTCACTTCTCTCTGCTGCCATATTCCTCCACTATTTGTTTCAGACACTTCAGACAAGTTTTCCTGACATAGAGGGGTTTATTTACTAAAGCTGGAGAGTCCAAAATCAGACTCCCTTCTGCATAGAAACCAATCAGCTTCTAACCTCAGCTTGTTCAATGAAGCTTTGGCAATGAAACCTGGAAGCTGATTGGTTTCTATGCAGAAGGGAGTCTGATTTTGGACTCTCCAGCTTTAGTAAATAAACCCCAGAGAATCTATTGGGCATTGCCAAGAGAAAGATGAGACACATGAGACCGAACAATGCAGAAGAGCTGAAGGCCGCTATTGAAGCATCCTGGTCTTCCATAACACCTCAGCAGTGCCACAGGTGTGATAGCTTCCATGCCACGCCGCATTGAGGCAGTAATTGCTGCAAAAGGGGCCCAAACCAAGTACTGAGTACATATGCATGCTTATACTTTTCAGAGGTCCGATATTATTCTATGTACAATCCTTGTTTTATTGATTGCATGTAATATTCTCATTTTCTGAGATTGTGGATTTGGGGTTTTCATGAGCTGTAAGCCATAATCATCACAATTATGACAAATCACGGCTTGAACTATCTTGCTTTGCATGTAATGAGTCTATCGCATATATTAGTTTCACCTTTTTAAGTTGCATTATTGAAATAAATGAACTTTTGCACGATATTCTAATTTTTCGAGTTTCACCTGTACACACACACACACTTTTCTTTTTTTACTGAGACAAATTTGCAGATCTAGTTTCAACCCTTCAACCCTTTGATCTGAAGATGAAGGAACAGACAGATGCAAATGTAACCATATGTAACATGGTTTATAAACACTGATTAAGGCTCCATGCACACTAGCATTTTTTTAAGCTCCTAGAAGCTATTATGAGAATTTTTTTTCTCCTGCTCCTAGAAGTGACTGCTTTTTTGACAGCTAGAGTTGTGGACTTCACTCCGAGTAAAAAGCAATATGACTTTCATTAAACACAGCTGACAATTACTGTGTAGCGGGAGGAAGTTGTCCCAGAAGCAGAGCAGAGAGACTGGACGTGCTACACATGCCCTGTTTATAATGACAACGTATGAGTAGCATGCCCAAAGTCTACAACCAGTTATAAACATTTTTGAGTTGCCCTGATGAAGGGGGCGATGAGTGGTCCCTGAAAAGTGCTTGCTGTAATAATTTTATGGGTGGAATAAATTATTTTTGCACGCCAACATCTTGGTGTGATGCTGCAATTTTTAGACTCCATTATTACTTCTGCACTAAATGACAGTCTGATGAAAGTTCAACGCTACTCCTTCCCCCAGTACATTATACTCGCCTATCCCTCCTGCTTCTTACCTTTGTCTAAGCCCATGTCCTGTTGCTCAAACAGAGCAGGGTTTCCAGGTATCGGGGAGCATGTAACCACCCACATGTGACAGTGCTCATGCCCAATGGCAAATTGCCAGTCTCAACCATTTTCACGTGCTCCTGATAAGTATCTTGGAAACAAACTCAGCTCACATCAATCCAGCCCGTACAGATGTGAACTGAGTATGCGTCTAAGATACTTACAAAGAGCCCCCTCTTTGGAATATATGTGCCTTGACTACTCTGACTACCTTGCTGTCTTTATGGTGACTTACTTAAATTGGGTCTGGATGTTCCCCATTAGGAATTTGGTCCTTCTATTTTAAAATTATCTGTACAAAGACCATTGGTTGGTTACTGAATGTTCCTGAATTTCTCACCAGAGGCAGTGGCTTCACCTTGGTCTACTCATTTGCACCTCTATGGCCAACAAGCACATGCTATGAATCCCAGTCTACCCTACTGGCTATTACTCTATTAAAGATTAGGAGTGGGTTCCAGTGTACTGATTCTGTCACATGGTCTCCTGCAGAAGGATTCCCGAAACGAATTCACATGTGAATTGTAATAAGAATCTTTGCATGTTGTGAACCCTTCGGTAGAGAGTAATTTTTAAAGTTGTGTAATAGATTTTTAATGGTACATAATAAAGTTGTTTTTACTCTACTCCATTTCTCTTCTATATGTCCACACAAAGTCCATGACTACATATTCTGTTCATAGCTGTACATGATTTGCTGGGATGTGGACATGTAGCTCACACAGACAATGATGAAACATCACTAATCAATTACGACTCAGGATGTACAACTTATGTAGATAAAAACCGTAGTATATAAAGTCAATTTATTAAAGACACACATAATGATTACCTTTTGTATATTGCAGTATTCTCTGTAAAATCACTGGGTACTTTGTTATCCTTTGAGTAACCAGTAGTATACATTCTGGAATCCCTAGACGGCGGACTAATGTGCTACTTCCCTTTTTCTGAAACAAATCAGAGTCTTAGTTCTATGCACAGTTTTGAAACCAGAAATAACCACAATGTAAGATGCAGCTGCTATCTCCAATACCTTAATAAATGCCTGAAACCTCTTCTCCTTGGACAGCAAATCCTTGAAATAATTCACTGCTTCATTGTGGTGACCACAAAATTTACCATATGTTCTCTTCATTTGTTCAGCTTTTTCACCTGAGAACTGAAAAGACAGCAACACATAAATATTGCATTTTCAGTAATAAAATATGGAACCTTTTCCATTGTTACAACCAACTATAAAAGCAAACAGTAACAGTAAATTATGAGCTTTGCTCATAAAAAGTCAACTGTTTACTAATGTTCATAGGGTGTCTACTAGATGTCTGACAAGACTTTAAATACTTCTCCCATTCAATACCTTTATAACCCAGAGCTATTCCATTTAAAGGGCAAACTACAAAGTCTGGCTGTTAACTGGCAAAAGTTACAAAGCTTGATGGTAATTTCAACAATATTGTTGCTCAATCATTAATTTCAAAATGTTATAATCCCAGAACCAAATGCTCTCACTGGTCACAAAAGCAAAATTGCCAATCATGCAGGCGAGCCTAGGATTTTTTTTTGTTCCATAAAAGTTTTAGGCACCATGCACACTGGACACAAAAAACGCCAGTGACAAATGCAATGGCAGAAAAAAAAAGATAACTTGAGCAGTTTTTGTACTAGCATTTAGTAGCATTCAGAAGCGATTCGTGTATTTTTCTGCCAGAAATACTCTCTCAGAAACGCAAAACAGAAGGGTTTTTTTTCTGCCTCTAAACGCTGCGCTTAAAAAAATGCCTCTAGACTACAGTTGCTTCTACAGTCAAAAAGCTAAACTCCTCTACATGCAGATTTTCTTCTTTTTTTTTTTAAGCCAGTGTGCATGGAGATTTATTGAGAATTTACTATACAAACAATGAAAGGGGTTACAAATTTGTAACCCTAAACCAGGAGGAACATACGTACAATGCAATCCTACATCTTAATGGTGTGACAATAAATCCCCAGTAGGACAAAAATAAAGAAAAGAAAAAAATAGAAACAATTTTTTATAAAAAATATTATAAAAGAAAAAGGAAGCACTCAACGATCCAACCTCTGAGCCAACAACCCCCATCCCTCAACTTCCTCCTGCACTCCAGGTCGGCCAGTCATGACCTCAAGTCTTGGACTGAGGGGGCCAGGATATCATGCCCACCCCACATCACACTTGCAGAGATACAAAGTCTTGATAAAGCTTTGCTCAAGCCTATAGGTAAAATGCATCTCCTGTTCTGGCTCAACTTAACTCTGCAACTTTGTCCGTCTGTTCCACCAACTCTCTAGACTAGTGTGCTCCCCAGAGGAGAGAGAAATGGAGGGGCATGCAAACTTTACGAATTTGCTTGTGTCATCTGTGCGCAGGGGCCATAGGGGAGCAAATTGGGGGGAGTTACTTTAACCTTTTTTTTATTACTGTAGCCATGATAAATTCACAAAACACATAAGGGAACACAGCAATGTGTCAGATATATACATAAAGAATATATAAAGCATTCAAAAGACAGGATAATTGATCAGCTTTACTACACTACAGATATTACCTGGTTCACCAGAATATCCCCAATCCTCCTGATGACAAAGTTATTCTCGCATTTTTCAGCCACAGACTCCTTTTTTCTCTCCAGAATCCGCTGGAAGAACTGGCTATGGATGTTCAGCAGGTCATCAATACATGGAAAGATCCTCTCTAGAACTTTTTGCTCAAATTGCAGCTCAGTCAGCATTCCCCGGCAGTAGACTTCACTCATAATCTTCAGAGTCCGGACATGGTGCATTTCTGTCTGCATGAGCTCTGCACAAAAGGACCAGAAAGATGAATTAAACTCATATCTACACATTATAGCTGACCACTGAAAAAAAGTCATGTGACTAAAAACCAGTTCAATAAAGACCACCGTATTTTCCGGCGTATAAGACGACTGGGCGTATAAGACGACCCCCTACTTTTCCTGCTAAAATATAGGGTTTGAGCTATACTCGCTGTATAAGACTACCCCTCTTCCAACGCACACCAAATAAAAATGAAAAAACATCAGATTTGATTTCAATATGGTATGCTATTTCAGTATGGTATTCCAATGATGGGACACTATTCCTTCTACTGATACCAATGATGGGGCGCTATTCCTCCCACTGACACCAACGATGGGGCGCTATTCCTCCCACTGACACCAACGATGGGGCGCTATTCCTCCCACTGACACCAACGATGGGGCGCTATTCCTCCCACTGACACCAACGATGGGGCGCTATTCCTCCCACTGACACCAACGATGGGGCGCTATTCCTCCCACTGACACCAACGATGGGGCGCTATTCCTCCCACTGACACCAACGATGGGGCGCTATTCCTCCCACTGACACCAACGATGGGGCGCTATTCCTCCCACTGACACCAACGATGGGGCGCTATTCCTCCCACTGACACCAACGATGGGGCGCTATTCCCCCCACTGACACCAACGATGGGGCGCTATTCCCCCCACTGACACCAACGATGGGGCGCTATTCCTCCCACTGACACCAACGATGGGGCGCTATTCCTCCCACTGACACCAACGATGGGGCGCTATTCCTCCCACTGACACCAACGATGGGGCGCTATTCCTCCCACTGACACCAACGATGGGGCGCTATTCCTCCCACTGACACCAACGATGGGGCGCTATTCCCCCCACTGACACCAACGATGGGGCGCTATTCCCCCCACTGACACCAACGATGGGGCGCTATTCTCCCCACTGACACCAACGATGGGGCGCTATTCTCCCCACTGACACCAACGATGGGGCGCTATTCTCCCCACTGACACCAACGATGGGGCGCTATTCTCCCCACTGACACCAACGATGGGGCGCTATTCTCCCCACTGACACCAACGATGGGGCGCTATTCTCCCCACTGACACCAACGATGGGGCGCTATTCTCCCCACTGACACCAACGATGGGGCGCTATTCTCCCCACTGACACCAACGATGGGGCGCTATTCTCCCCACTGACACCAACGATGGGGCGCTATTCTCCCCACTGACACCAACGATGGGGCGCTATTCTCCCCACTGACACCAACGATGGGGCGCTATTCTCCCCACTGACACCAACGATGGGGCGCTATTCTCCCCACTGACACCAACGATGGGGCGCTATTCTCCCCACTGACACCAACGATGGGGCGCTATTCTCCCCACTGACACCAACGATGGGGCGCTATTCTCCCCACTGACACCAACGATGGGGCGCTATTCTCCCCACTGACACCAACGATGGGGCGCTATTCTCCCCACTGACACCAACGATGGGGCGCTATTCTCCCCACTGACACCAACGATGGGGCGCTATTCTCCCCACTGACACCAACGATGGTGCCCCATCATTAGTGTCAGTGTGTGAGGAATAGCGCCCCATCGTTGGTGTCAGTGTGTGAGGAATAGCGCCCCATCGTTGGTGTCAGTGTGTGAGGAATAGCGCCCCATCGTTGGTGTCAGTGTGTGAGGAATAGCGCCCCATCGTTGGTGTCAGTGTGTGAGGAATAGCGCCCCATCGTTGGTGTCAGTGTGTGAGGAATAGCGCCCCATCGTTGGTGTCAGTGTGTGAGGAATAGCGCCCCATCGTTGGTGTCAGTGTGTGAGGAATAGCGCCCCATCGTTGGTGTCAGTGTGTGAGGAATAGCGCCCCATCGTTGGTGTCAGTGTGTGAGGAATAGCGCCCCATCGTTGGTGTCAGTGTGTGAGGAATAGCGCCCCATCGTTGGTGTCAGTGTGTGAGGAATAGCGCCCCATCGTTGGTGTCAGTGTGTGAGGAATAGCGCCCCATCGTTGGTGTCAGTGTGTGAGGAATAGCGCCCCATCGTTGGTGTCAGTGTGTGAGGAATAGCGCCCCATCGTTGGTGTCAGTGTGTGAGGAATAGCGCCCCATCGTTGGTGTCAGTGTGTGAGGAATAGCGCCCCATCGTTGGTGTCAGTGTGTGAGGAATAGCGCCCCATCGTTGGTGTCAGTGTGTGAGGAATAGCGCCCCATCGTTGGTGTCAGTGTGTGAGGAATAGCGCCCCATCGTTGGTGTCAGTGTGTGAGGAATAGCGCCCCATCGTTGGTGTCAGTGTGTGAGGAATAGCGCCCCATCGTTGGTGTCAGTGTGTGAGGAATAGCGCCCCATCGTTGGTGTCAGTGTGTGAGGAATAGCGCCCCATCGTTGGTGTCAGTGTGTGAGGAATAGCGCCCCATCGTTGGTGTCAGTGTGTGAGGAATAGCGCCCCATCGTTGGTGTCAGTGTGTGAGGAATAGCGCCCCATCGTTGGTGTCAGTGTGTGAGGAATAGCGCCCCATCGTTGGTGTCAGTGTGTGAGGAATAGCGCCCCATCGTTGGTGTCAGTGTGTGAGGAATAGCGCCCCATCGTTGGTGTCAGTGTGTGAGGAATAGCGCCCCATCGTTGGTGTCAGTGTGTGAGGAATAGCGCCCCATCGTTGGTGTCAGTGTGTGAGGAATAGCGCCCCATCGTTGGTGTCAGTGTGTGAGGAATAGCGCCCCATCGTTGGTGTCAGTGGGGAGAATAGCGCCCCATCGTTGGTGTCAGTGGGGAGAATAGCGCCCCATCGTTGGTGTCAGTGGGGAGAATAGCGCCCCATCGTTGGTGTCAGTGGGGAGAATAGCGCCCCATCGTTGGTGTCAGTGGGGAGAATAGCGGCCCATCGTTGGTGTCAGTGGGGAGAATAGCGCCCCATCGTTGGTGTCAGTGGGGAGAATAGCGCCCCATCGTTGGTGTCAGTGGGGAGAATAGCGCCCCATCGTTGGTGTCAGTGGGGAGAATAGCGCCCCATCGTTGGTGTCAGTGGGGAGAATAGCGCCCCATCGTTGGTGTCAGTGGGGAGAATAGCGCCCCATCGTTGGTGTCAGTGGGGAGAATAGCGCCCCATCGTTGGTGTCAGTGGGGAGAATAGCGCCCCATCGTTGGTGTCAGTGGGGAGAATAGCGCCCCATCGTTGGTGTCAGTGGGGAGAATAGCGCCCCATCGTTGGTGTCAGTGGGGAGAATAGCGCCCCATCGTTG
Source organism: Staurois parvus (assembly GCF_062004578.1). NCBI lineage: Eukaryota > Metazoa > Chordata > Amphibia > Anura > Ranidae > Staurois > Staurois parvus. The sequence goes on along the minus strand of NW_028318228.1, from coordinate 7,292,793 downwards.
GTGTCAGTGGGGAGAATAGCGCCCCATCGTTGGTGTCAGTGGGGAGAATAGCGCCCCATCGTTGGTGTCAGTGGGGAGAATAGTGCCTCAACGTTGGTGTCAGTGGGGGAGGAACAGTGCCTCATCGTTGGTGTCAGTGGGGGAGGAACAGTGCTTCATCGTTGGTGTCAGTGGGGGAGGAACAGTGCCTCATCGCTGGTGTCAGTGTGGAGGAGGAATAGTGCCCCATCGTTAGTGTCAGTGGGGGAGAGGAGCGGCTGCTCCTTCTTCCAGTGCGGCCACTCGATTTTCGCGGGGCCGCTCGGCTCCGCCTCCTCGTTGGTGATTGGTCGCCTGTGTGCCTTTCCAGTGCTGGCGCCCAATCACCGGTGAGGAGGTGGAACCGAGCGGCTGCGTGACCATCGAGCGGCCGAACTGAAAGAAGGAGCAGCCGCGCTTCCTGGACCGGATCGTCGTGGGACCGGAGCCAGGTAAGGTACAGCAGCCCCTCTGTCCACCCCTGTACTTAGTGTCCGTTGGAGGAGGAGGGGGGGCAGCGGCGCGCCGCCCCTCGAAAAAGTGCCGCCCTGACACCGGCTCGCACCGGCGTATAAGACGACCCCCGACTTTTCAGAAAATTTTCAGGGGTTGAAAAGTCGTCTTATACGCCGGAAAATACGGTAATTATTTGTTAAAAACATTCAATGTTCACACAAGTCAAACAAAATGCCATGTATTTAGTGTATGAAAAACCGGTGGCTGTACTCCATGATAAGGCTAGAAAAAATGAAAAAGGTTTGGTCCCCTTAGATTACTTAATATTCCCTAGACACTTTGATGATTCTAAAGGCTTCATTCATACTTTAGCATTTGCAATCTTGACCAGATCTGCCGCGATTCTGCCCACTATCCCAAAACTCTCTGCACAAACGACAAATTGCACCACGCCTGTTCGGGTGCCACTCATTTTCAATGGCACCAAAATGCAGCACGGTTCTGCCACGATAAATCGCGCTGCAATTGCGGCAAACAGCATCACATGGAGGAAGCTTGTTGCTCACAAAGGAGTAGGAGCTTAGATCGCAAATGCTGAAGTGTGAACGGGTCCTTAAGGACAATCTAATATCCACTTAGTTTTGGGAGAAATGGTTTTAAAATGGTGGTGCTTCAACTGGTCTTGCTCCTTTCCTTCCCTTATCCCAACCCATTCCCAACTGTCTCCTTTTACTCTTTTTTTTTTTCTCCTCTCTGACTTGCCCTCTTTGTGAATGGTCTTACTCTTCTCTCTTAATCCCGGTAACTGGGGCTGGATTGTAAACAGAGGCGCAGATGGAAGATCCTAACTGTTGTGGATCTCAAAATATAACTATACTGCGTTCTTCTTTATATATCGCACAGAACATTATACCTCTGATTTTCTTTGTGTCTACTTGAATTACAGTCTGAAATCTTTTCAACAAAAATCTATTTAAAGAGAAGATAATAAAGCAACTGAGGTTTCACTCACCGGCCATTTTATTAGGTACACCTTGCTAGTGCCAAGAAAATATCCCACCACACCATTACACCACCAGCCTGAACTGTTGATACAAGGTGGGCTGGATCCACGCTTTCATGTTGTTTACACCAATTTCTGACCCTACCATCTGAATGTCGCAGCAACCAGTCTGCTCATTCTCCTCTGACATCAAGGCATTTTCGTCCACACAACTGCCCTCACTGGATATTTTCTCTTTTTCGGACCATTCTCTGTAAACCCTAGAGATAGCTGTGCGTGAAAATCCCAGATCAGCAGTTTTTCAAATACTTAGACCAGCCCGTCTGACACCAACAACCATGCCACTTTCAAAGTCCCCTTTCTTCTTCTTATATATATATATATACAGTCAGGTCCATAAATATTGGGACATCAACACAATTCTAACATTTTTGGCTCTATACACCACCACAATGGATTTGAAATGAAACAAACAAGATGTGCTTTAACTGCAGACTGTCAGTTTTAATTTGAGGGTATTTACATCCAAATCAGGTGAACGGTGTAGGAATTACAACAGTTTGCATATGTGCCTCCCACTTGTTAAGGTACCAAAAGTAATGGAACAGAATAATAATCATACATCAAACTTTCACTTTTTAATACTTGGTTGAAAATCCTTTGCAGTCAATTACAGCCTGAAGTCTGGAACGCATAGACATCACCAGACACTGGGTTTCATCCCTGGAGATGCTCTGCCAGGCCTCTACTGCAACTGTCTTCAGTTCCTGCTTGTTCTTGGGGCATTTTCCCTTCAGTTTTGTCTTCAGCAAGTGAAATGCATGCTCAATCGGATTCAGGTCAGGTGATTCACTTGGCCATTGCAAAATATTCCACTTCTTTCCCTTAAAAAACTCTTTGGTTGCTTTTGCAGTCTGCTTTGGGTCATTGTCCATCTGCACTGTGAAGCGGCGTCCAATGAGTTCTGAAGCATTTGGCTGAATATGAGCAGATAATATTGCCCGAAACACTTCAGAATTCATCCTGCTGCTTTTGTCAGCAGTCACATCATCAATAAATACAAGAGAACCAGTTCCGTTGGCAGCCATACATGCCCACGCCATGACACTACCACCACCATGCTTCACTGATGAGGTGGTATGCTTAGGATCATGAGCAGTTCCTTTCCTTCTCCATACTCTTCTCTTCCCATCACTCTGGTACAAGTTGATCTTGGTCTCATCTGTCCATAGGATGTTGTTCCAGAACTGTGAAGGCTTTTTTAGATGTCGTTTGGCAAACTCTAATCTGGCCTTCCTGTTTTTGAGGCTCACCAATGGTTTACATCTTGTGGTGAACCCTCTGTATTCACTCTGGGGAAGTCTTCTCTTGATTGTTGACTTTGACACACATACACCTACCTCCTGGAGAGTGTTCTTGATCTGGCCAACTGTTGTGAAGGGTGTTTTCTTCACCAGGGAAAGAATTCTTCGCTCATCCACCACAGTTGTTTTCCGTGGTCTTCCGGGTCTTTTGGTGTTGCTGAGCTCACCGGTGCATTCCTTCTTTTTAAGAATGTTCCAAACAGTTGTTTTGGCCACGGCTAATGTTTTTGCTATCTCTCTGATGGGTTTGTTTTGTTTTTTCAGCCTAATGATGGCTTGCTTCACTGATAGTGACAGCTCTTTGGATCTCATCTTGAGAGTTGACAGCAACAGATTCCAAATGCAAATAGCACATTGTAATTGGGATAATGAGGGAATAACACACACCTGGCCATGGAGCAGCTGAAAAGCCAATTGTCCCATTACTTTTGGTCCCTTAAAAAGTGGGAGGCACACATGCAAACTGTTGTAATTCCTACACCGTTCACCTGATTTGGATGTAAATACCCTCAAATTAAAGCTGACAGTCTGCAGTTAAAGCACATCTTGTTCGTTTCATTTCAAATCTATTGTGGTGATGTATAGAGCCAAAAATGTTAGAATTGTGTCGATGTCCCAATATTTATAGACCTGACTGTATATGAAATTTTAATTTTTTTAATATATATATATTTTTACACAAAATCTAACAATTCTGTGGCGTAAAATCAAGATCAAGGCAAAATATTATGATATGGAATAGTGGTAGACTGCAATCTGCTTTCTTTGTACTGCTCCAGATGGAAGGCCATTACCCACCCCCAGAAGAGTACTCATTGAGTGGGCCAACACTGTTCTCTTTACACTGATGTGTTCAATTACATCATCCAGTTCCTGTGTGCTAACACAAGTCATCTTCTGGAGTTTAGTTCTTACCATAGATCACGTCCTGCCGTTTCACCACATCTTTCTTCAGTTGTTTAAGAAACTTGCTGTCCACTGTCTGACTCCAAGATTCTGCCTCCAGCTGCTGGGAAAATGCTTCAAACTCCCCCATGAGTTGTCCCTCATTCATGTCTGTGCCTGTCCACAAAGAGATTCCATTACGAATGGCAAGTCCAACTAAAATACATTATTTTGCCCAAAATAAAACAATCATAAAACCCTAAATGAAGGTACTGGTCTTGACGTTACAGCTTACAGAAAATATAAAAGGCATAAATAATATACTAAAGTAAACTAGTATACACCCTGTTCCAAATTATTATGCAAATTCTATTTAAGTGTCACAAAGATGAAATATTTTGTTTTTCAGTTTAACTCATGGATGACATTGTGTGTCAGGGTTCTTTTGATCACTGAAAACAATCTCGGACACCTGTGATAATTAGATTGGCAGGTGAGCCCAATAGCAGCAAACAGATATTTGAAGCTGCTGGTGCCTCTGGAGTCCCACGGACATCAAGGTGGAGAGTCCTCCAGAGTCTTGCAATTGTGCATAAACCTTATATTCGGCCACTACTAACCAATGCTCACAAGCAGAAACGGCTGCATTGGGCAGAAAAATACATGAAGACTCATTTTCAAACAGTCCTGTTCACTGATGAGTGCCGTGCAACCCTGTATGGTCCAGATGGATGGAGTAGTGGATGGTTGGTGGACGGCCACCCTGTTCCAACAAGGCTGTGACATCAGCAAGGCGAAGGTGGAGTCATGTTTTGGGCCGGAATCATGGGAACAGAGCTGGTCGGCCCCTTTAGGGTCCCCGAAGGTGTAAAGATGACCTCTGCAAAGTATGTGGCGTTTATGACTGACCACTTTCTTCCCTGGTACAGAAGGAAGAACTATGATTTCCGTAATAAAATCATCTTCATGAATGACAATGCACCATCTCATGCTGCAAAGAATACCTCTGCATCAATGGCTGCTATGGGGATAAAAGGAGAGAAAGCCATGGTGTGGCCTCCATCCTCCCCTGACCTCAATCCAATTGAGAACCTTTGGAGCATCCTCAAGCAAAAGATCTATGAGGGTGGGAGGCAGTTTACATCCAAACAGCAGCTCTGGGAGGCTATTCTGACATGCAAACTTGCAAACAAATTCAAGCAGAAACTGTCCAAAAACTCACAAGTTCAATGGATGCAAGACTTGTGAAGCTGCTATCAAATAAGGGGTCCTATGTTACAATGTAACGTGATCTGTTAAAATGTTTAAACAGTTAAAATGTTGCTAAAAATTTGATTGAAATAGCTTTTGATTTCAGTAAATATGCTGCAAACACAACAAATGACAATTTTCAGTTCTTTACAACCTATAAAGTGTTTTGAAACTTCCTGTGCGGAATAATTTGGAACAGTGCATTGGAAGTGTTTTATGTTTAAAAAAAATACTGTTATCATTAGGAGGTTTGTTCAATAAAATGTGAATTGTACTCTTAATAGTTGATAACATGAGAATTATGCTGATTGTTATTTACATCAATTATTTTTGTTAATGAGAAAAATATCATTTGCATAATAATTTGGAACAGGGTGTAGATGTTCACACTATCAGTGGGTTTCAGTATATTGTAACCTTGTCACAACTCTTGACTTAAGCTGGCCATATATGGTTCAATGGTCCAGCAGGCTGGAAAAAAAAAAAAACACATTCCAACATTCATACATTTGAGGTGGACAGAGGAATCTTCCCCACTATGTCACTGTATTATGACAGCGGGACAACCGCACTGTCAGAATACACTGATCAGCCACATGTGCTGATCAAAGCAAAATTTTCCAGCAAGCTGGTTCATTAGTAGTTGACTGATAGATAAGAAAGGGGAACCAGAGATGTAACTGGCCGAATTTCGATCCATGTATGGCCAGCTTTAGTCACACATATTTACAAGTTAATGGATGGATGAAACGTATTGTCTCCTCCCAGTTATTGACAGTCTAAGAGTTAAGTCACTCAAGCACGCGGTGCAGTTTAACACCTATATTCAGGGTGTAACATGTTACTGTTCCAGTAGGCAGCCCCCCACCCCAATCCCCTGTTTTCACAGTGGGACGGGGATCTTCTCCCCACACTCGCTGTCATAATAAAAAATAAAAAAAAAAAACCACGCCCATGCGGTGCTCCACCATTCATTCATACAGTTCTGTGAATGGGAGAACTTCAGCTACCAGCAGCCATTGCAGCTGACAGCTTGTAGTTCTCAATGAACTACCAGGCTGCTGGTGGGCACTCTAGGTAGTTAATCAAAGCTTCTTGTCATTCAGTAACTGCCTGCCCATACCAGGAGCCCGAGATTGAACCCACGATATGCCGATTACAGGTGCAATGCTTTACAGGTTCCTGGTTAAAAAAAAAAAAAAAAACTTGTCCTAAGCTATGTGTCAATTTCTTTTCTTGTGACAATTGCTTTACCATCCTTCCTGGTTTGTGGGTTTTACAGTTTTTTTTTATAATCTACCTGTGGCCCCTTGGAGGCCTTTGGGGCTATGTGTGGTCACCACATGGGTGTGTGTTTCTGGGCATATTTACGACAATGCTGCTCCTCCCATCTCCTGTTGAAACAGTCTATCTGAGAAATGCATTAAGAATATATACCTTCACCATCACAAAAAGCTCTGTGATTTAATGGGTCATATACAGTGGGGATCGAAAGTTTGGGCACCCCAGCTAAAAATTTGTATTAATGTGCATAAAGAAGCCAAGGAAAGATGGAAAAATCTCCAAAAGGCATCAAATTACAGATTAGACATTCTTTTAATATGTCAACAAAAGTTAGATTTTATTTCCATCATTTACACTTTCAAAATAACAGAAAACAAAAAAATGGCGTCTGCAAAAGTTTGGGCACCCTGCAGAGTTAATATCTTGTACTGCCCCCTTTGGCAAGTATCACAGCTTGTAAACACTTTTTGTAGCCAGCCAAGAGTCTTTCAATTCTTGTTTGAGGTATCTTTGCCCATTCTTCCCTACAAAAGTCTTCCAGTTCTTTGAGATTTCTGGGCTGTCTGTCACGCACTGCTCTTTTAAGGTCTATCCATAGATTTTCAATTATGTTGAGGTCAGGAGATTGTGAAGGCCATGGCAAAACCTTCAGTTTACGCCTCTTGATGTAATCCCCCGTGGCTTTCGAGGTGTGTTTAGGATCATTATCCATTTGTAGAAGCCATCCTCTCTTTAACTTTCACTTTTTCACAGATGGCATCAAGTTACCATCCAAAATTTGCTGAAATTTTATTGAATCCATTTTTCCTTCTACTCGTGAGATGTTCCCTGTGCCACTGACTGCAACACAACCCCAAAGCATGATTGATCCAACCCCATGCTTAACAGTTGGACAGAGGTTCTTTTCATTAAATTCTGTGCCCCTTCTTCTCCAAACGTACCTTTGCTCATTCCGGCCAAAAAGTTCAATTTTAACCTCATCGGTCCACAGAACCTGTTTCCAAAATGCATCAGGCTTGTCTATATGTTCATTTGCAAAGTTCAAACGATGATTTTTGTGGTGAGGACGTAGAAGAGGTTTTCTTCTGATGACTCTTCCACGAACACCATATTTGTACAAGTATCTCTTTATAGTGGAATAGTGTACCACAACTCCAGTGTCTGCCAGATCTTTCTGGAGGGATCGTGCAGTCAAACGTGGGTTTTGAATTGTTTTTCTCACAATCCTGCGAGCTGTTCTGTCTGATATTTTTCTTGGTCTTCCAGATCTTGCTTTAACTTCCACTGTTCCTGATGATTGCCATTTCTTAATTACATTCCAAACAGAGGATATTGACATCTGAAAACGCTTTGCTATCTTCTTATAGCCTTCTCCAGCTTTGTGAGCGTCAACTATTTTCAGTTTCAGTTTTCTAGACAACTGCTTAGAAGAACCCATGGTGCTGATTGTTGGGGCAAGGTCAGATGAGCCTGGGCATTTAAAACCTTTGAGCTTGACATCACCTGGTCTTCCCAGATGATGATTGAGAACAATCCATGACACTGGCAGGTCTCAGCTTTGCAAAGGGGGCAGTGCATGCTATAAATTCTGCAGGGTGCCCAAACTTTTGCAGACGCCATTTTTTTGTTTTCTGTTATTTTGAAAGTGTAAATGATGGAAATAAAATCAAATTTTTGTTGACATATTATAAGAATGTCTAATCTGTAATTTGATGCCTTTTGGAGATTTTTCCATCTTTCCTTGGCTTCTTTATGCACATTAATACAAATTTTTAGCTGGGGTGCCCAAACTTTCGATCCCCACTGTACATGATGCTATATTTATAAATATGAGAATTGTGAATGTTGTGGGTTGGGGGTATGTTTTCAGAAACTAGCACGCAATGTGTTACACTGACATCCCCCATCCTCTGGAACTCCCTACCCCAATCCATCAGACTGTCACCTACCCTCCTCACCTTCAGGCGCACCCTGAAAACCCTCCTCTTCAGGGAAGCCTACCTCGCCCTCACCTAACACCCGACCTCACCTAACAACTAACCTCCTCCACTCCTCCCACCACTCCATCCCCCACAGCCATCTCCTCCTGTGCCACCTTCCCCTCCCTCCTAGATTGTAAGCTTGAAAAAGCAGGGCCCTCGAACCCCTCGTGTAGTGTATTGTTACTGTCTTCTCTCATGTTCTGTCCCCCTTGCTACTGTACAGGGCTGAGCATACCCTTTGGCGCTATATAAATACTGTATAATAATAATAATAATAATGTATTGTAGTATTGTGCCAATGAATGTCCTGTATACGTTTACATTTTTTTCATATACTATGTGTGACAGAAATAGGACATTCTACATGGGGTTCTTACCTTCATCCACAAGAGACTCCATAGATTCGTTGACCCTGCTGATTTTGTGCAAAGAGTCTGTTGACTGTGACAAAACTTTCCAGGTGCCCCAAATATTTTCATCACATCCAACCCTGAATAAAAAGATCCAGAACAAAAATTACTACATGGCTAATGAAACATTATACAAATTTCTTGATACTTAAATGCCATGTGCATATGGTATAAACTGACCGCTGTTTAGCCATTTTAATGCAAACAAAGTCAGAACAAAAGGATAAGGGAAATAGATGATCATCTTAGCAGCAAGGATTTAACACAGCATACATGAATACTACAATAGTGTAGCTAATTATTACAATTTTTACATTGATCCAGCTTGGACCAATGCAACTATGCAAATACCATAACTGGCCAATGCCCCTGGAAATCACTGAAGTAAACACTACTCCAGTGATCCACACTAGCTTCCGGGTTCCATGCTGAGCGTCTGCCCTGCTGAATTGTGAAAACAGGAGGTCAGCTGCTCAGCATGGGTGCCATTCAAAGAATGCCTTGTGTTTTCTGAATAAATGCAAAGTGTTCTCTGGTTGGACGAGGAGGAGAGCGTGACATCACCTCCCTGCCTCTCCATGATCATTCACAGATTTCACTAGTGGTAAGCAATGATGTCAGGAAGTGACATCTTGCTTACTACTATTCATGTGATCAATGATTGGCCAATCAGTGATCACATGATCGGGACCTCACAAACAGAGGTCCCGTACAGCGATCCGTGTTCCAGTGCCAGGGACCGTGCACAGGCTGTAAATGCGGGTGCCGTTTATGAACGGCAACCCGCTCCTGCACTGCTCCCATCTGGCCCATGTACATATACGGCCGGACGGGAGCACTGCAGGAACGGGTTGCTGTTCATAAAGTGGTTAAAGGAGGGTGGTGATTGTTTTCTATATCCACTGTACCTCTCCGAAAACTTCACACATCTCTAGTGTTTTAATTTCTTATAAATGTTTATGTTCCACACAACATTTTTAGTACCCCAAGAGAAATCTAGCTCCACAGCAGCTACAATTGCCTATGCTGATTTACCTACCCTGCAATATTCTGTGTGGAGATACTCTTGGATATAGAGATTGTAGTCTGTGGCCTTCTGTTTGCAAAGCTAAGAGATGAGAAGGTTGTTTCATCTGCTGCAATGACTGCTGAGTGAGGCCTTTCCTTCGGTTGGGAACCTGAAAAAAAATATCCACACCATAACTTAGATTCAGAATACTTTATTAATCCCAAAGGGAGATTATTAAATGAGTTGAACATACACAATGCAGGACAAATACTTACTGTATACGGCTAACAAACACAGAAATGGCTGGTACATTAAAAAAGAATATTTGCAGGGTGTATTTGTTCGCTACAACTACTGTAATTAAATACAGTATTGCCTGTTTGTGTTCACTCCTATATTTTTCCATTCAATCCAGACATTAGAATGACTGGCATCACAGATCTCAAGGAAGAATTTTAAAATAAATAACCTAACAGACTGCTTGTTATAATAAAGTTCTTTGATAGGAATCTAAAGTACTCAATTGAAACAGATAATGCTTTTACATCATGTTTATAGGAGACACAATGTCTCAGTTACATGCAGCTATGAGATTTCTATCACATTCTGAGTTTGGACAAGGGAAGGTCATCAAAAAGTAGAAAAGTTCCCAAGCATCATACATGTAGGGATAGTTAAAATGTATGTGAACTTACAGACTGGGACAAGGTATGGGGAGATCTACTAGCAATAGCATTTTATGAAATGAACAGATTTGGGAAAATTGAGGAAAGTGGTGGTTTCTCTACATTTTCATCTTAATGAGCATGACTGGATGATGACAAAATTAAACAACATGGCGGCTGTTGCCCATCATTCAAACATTTTACATACTCTTATTACTTCCCATTGGGATGAGTTCAGGTGTGTTCAAACCCGCCTGAGCGATCGTGCCGTGAAGCCGACAGCCAATCGTAGGTGGTGAAGGCATTCCTCGCCCTGCAGCTGCACACATGCAAATGACGTGTATCAGTGGGGCTGCAGGGCAGGCAATGTCTCTGCTGGCTATGACTGGCTGTCGGCTTTGACACCCTCTTAGTGGGATAGCTCACAAGGGTTCAGACTTGTGTCCCAACATGCCTGAGCTCATCACTTCTTTCCACAGTAGAAATGTAGCTTTAAAGATCGAATGGGAGAACAAAACGCACAACCTGTCCTGTTAACTAATTCAGTGTTAGAATGCCCTTCATCATCATCTGCTATGTAGCTTCAGAATAATATAGGGACACGCAAATTAGTCTTCTTTATAGGCATACATTTCTAGTTATTGCTCATGTATTCCAAACAACTCAAAACACACAAAAACTCATACTCGCCTTTATTCCTCATGATGACCACAGGTAACGAGGAGGTATCATTGGGTTGCAGAACCTTTTGTTGCTGAAAGACATTTATTATGTATCACTGTTCAGTTGCAAGAATAAAGCGGTTTAATAAAAGTAAAAGGGTACTGCATTATCCACCTTTTAAACAGTAGTATCAACTGCATACAGCTGTTTCACTATCCAACAGTAATTAGCAATGACTACACTTAGGCTTCGTTCACACTAGCTTTGTCAGAGGCGTCAGACAGTGCTGTTCACACTGAAGCGTTAGCGTCGCATCGCGTCACGTCACAGCAAAACTGACTCATGTTGAGTCAGGAGGAGTTTAAGCCTCCCATTCAAGCCCAAGGTGCCGCTCCTCAAGCGCCTGGCAGGCGTTTGCGACACAGTTGCGAATATCATTTAACTTCATTATAGGCGGTTATGGTGCGGTTTTAACGCTTGGCAAACGCCTATCAACCGCCTCAAAATAGGGCATTTGGGGAGTGTTAAAAATGCTTCCCAAATGCCTGTCATAAGCTATAGGGACATTTGGCAAGAGTTAGAAATAAAGTCAAATGTGAACGAGCCCTTTGGCGAATAGATGAAATTTAACCTATTGCCTGTATACAAGGATCATCATTATCTTTCCAGTTTGCCTAGAACAGTAGCTGGCAAGTAATCCGGATGCCAAAACAGCTTCAGTTAAGTTATATTATTTATTTATTACAGGCATTTATATAGCACCGTTAATTTATGCAGAGCTTTACATATATATTGTACAATCACATTAGTCCCTCAAGCAGTTCTAAGGTCCCTAAGGGCTCGCTTACACTTGCTTCAAAATGTGGCATTGGACATGCTTTTTTAAAGCACTCTATGCCCAAGTAACGGTCACTAAATAAAATGGTAAGTTTACAGTCCTGTTTACACGCTGCATTTGCTTTGTTTCAAAAATTATACCCCACGTCTTTATTGGTGATTCAAATGTCTCCTAGAAGTCTATTACAAAGCTCACAGCACCTGCAGCTTTAGAGAGGATTTTATTCAGAGGTAGCTTTACTTTGTTTTGGAGGTATTGCAGGTATGAGATATCCCAGGATGAACTGTGAAAGCAGCAAGCCAACTGGAAAAATGTTATCAGCAGTCACTTCCGGTTCATGTGTATATATTCTGGAAGTGTCTGTTGCAGACATCACATCTGGTGAGCAGCAGGAAGGTGAGCAGGATCCAGACTCGAGTGGAGCAACCAGCATGCGGCACACACGGTATGCAACATGGGAACACTACAGCAAAAGGTGAGAACAGACTGGAGAGAGAGGACTGAGCGGCAGAAAATCAGCGAAGCAGGGGGTACTATTGTGTGGTGCATCAGCAGAGCTAGGGGTACTACTAAGTAGGGGATAAACAAAGCTAGGGGTACTACTTAGTGGGGGATCTGCAGAGCGAGGGTACCAATGAGCTGGGGATCTGCAGAGCGAGGGTACCAATGAGCTGGGGATCTGCAGAGCGAGGGTACCAATGAGCTGGGGATCTGCAGAGCGAGGGTACCAATGAGCTGGGGATCTGCAGAGCGAGGGTACCAATGAGCTGGGGATCTGCAGAGCGAGGGTACCAATGAGCTGGGGATCTGCAGAGCGAGGGTACCAATGAGCTGGGGATCTGCAGAGCGAGGGTACCAATGAGCTGGGGATCTGCAGAGCGAGGGTACCAATGAGCTGGGGATCTGCAGAGCGAGGGTACCAATGAGCTGGGGATCTGCAGAGCGAGGGTACCAATGAGCTGGGGATCTGCAGAGCGAGGGTACCAATGAGCTGGGGATCTGTTCAGCAGGGTTTCGAATGAGCTGGAGATCTGCTGAGCAGGGTTTCAAAAGAGCAGGGGTTCGAATGAGCTGGGGATCTGCTGAGCTGGGGATCTGCTGAGAGGGGGTACTACTAAGCTATGTTGAAGCGGTAGGAACTTTAATGTGCGTTAAAGCCAAGCAAGTGTAAATGACCCTGACACACACTCATACATACACATACTAGGGCAAATTTAGACAAGAGCCAATTAAATAAACAGAATGTCTTTAGAATGTGGAAGGAAACTAGAGTTATCACAGGAAACCACAAAGGCACAGGGAGAACCTTCAGACTCTATGCAGGTAGTGCCGTGGTTGGGATTTGAGTCAACAGCCCTAGTGCTGCTAGATGGTAGTGTTAACCACTAAGCCCACATATTCTGTATCATATGAATTGCACGGGGATAAGCAGATTTAGCTGATTGTTTCCCCAACAGTATTGGAAGCAGCAATGTAGTCTTTATATAGTCTGGAGAAGGCTTTTGGAGACAGTAACACAACAGGTGAGTACAGGAGGTACAGGGGTGTGACGGATAACACCTGTCTGAATACATATGTATACATTGCCACAGGGCTATAGGATTCTCACAGCCCAGACACTACATCACTGAATGCTTCTCCTTTGTATATTCTTTTGTGATGGTGAAGGTTAGTTCACAGAGATGTTTCTTTAAAGTGTCATAAAATACAGTACTCTGGTGCTATATTGAAATATATATACAAGTTCAAATATGCTTAATTCCTGCAAATCCATTTTAAAATATATTAAAAGCCAAAACCTTTTTTGTAGTTTGGATAGACATGTTAAAACCTGTCATGTTTGCATTCCAGCATACCAGGTTTCAGTTGAAAACTCTACTGGGGTTCCATACCAGACCAACGAATCTTTTGGGGGCACATTGGTCCCCCTTGTCAAAGTGACATACAGAACAAGAGATATGTTGTATATTAGTCATTCTGTAGGTCCCCTTGATTAAGGGGATTCCTGTGCCCCTCAAATGTTACGCTGGTCTCATATGGAACTCCAGTAATGTCTTTAACTGAAATCTGGTGTGTGGTCTTGTTTTTACATCAGATCATGCATGGTGTCACCATTTGCCAAACACCCCACAACAGATTGGTTGCAGATTGCTTCAACTAACACTGGCCCATAGAATATGCAAAAAAATTTCAAATTGTTAATTTTTTTGCATCATTAGTGTGAAAAAATTGATGGCACAATCACATGAGCTAGTTTTGTTTCAGATTTCAATTTGTCTATGGCCTGCCTTAGGTTCGTATTGCTCTGTGTTGCAGCAGGGTAAGTTCATACTATTTGTCCTTGTGAATGGTGTCTCCTGGTCAAAGAACAATAGAAATCCCAATTATTTCACTGTTGTCACCAGAACTGGAGGTGAGGTGAAATTTTCCAATGGGGACATCTGTTCCAGTGACAGCATCAGCCAAATGAATGTTGGATTTTACAAAAAGATTAATTAAATGAAAAGTGGCGCATGAAAACTAGGACACTTACTTTCATTTTGACTTTTGCACAGGGAGTGAAGCTTTCCCTGCAGCCTTTATGTACAACGGAGTTACAATCTGAAAGAAAACATAATGAATAGGTTATATAGGCACAAAGTCTCATATAATAGGATTTTGTACATGCTTTGTATATATTTGTTTTTTTAAACGTCACAAAGTTCTGGAGAATTCTTATTTTGTTTAGCTTCGTGTTCTATGCTGGTCTGTTCACCTGGTTGGTCATTCCAACTGTATGCCTTGGATTTAAAACAACGGCTAAACAAGTGCCACCATCATAACCTCAGAAATGTCTGACCGCTGGCTTTGGTTGCATAATCTGATCCAAGAACTCTTTCACAAAAAGGTCATCTTTCCTGTCTTCCCATGAGTTATTGGAATATGCCGCTAATTCCTATTACATGATGACCAACATGGCAAACTCAGTGCAAGTCATAATATCGCACCATCCTTTTTCCAAAATGGCCACCAAATCTCATAACTAAAGATATCTTTTTGTTGTACACTACTATGGAAAGTGCCACTAAACGTCATTACTAAAATAAGCATTAAAGCGTTCGTAAAGGAAATTTTTTTTAAATGACATAATAATCATGTTATACTTAACAATGGTATTGCACAGAGCAGCCCTGAACCTGCTCTTCTTGGGTCACCCGCTGGAACACTTGGTACCTCCTCTTCTCAGTGTGTCACGACAGGAAGCTGCTGTGGCACACCTGCGAGTTCGATCCCAAGCTGGGTTGTGTGCTTCTATTGACACACAGCACTCAGTCCTGTCCCGCTCCCTTCTAACTGGATTTGACTGACAGCAGCAAGAGCCAATGGCTCCTGCTGCTGCCTCTGTGAGCAGAGAGAGAGGAGAGCTGCTGCAAACGGGCACAGTGCTGGATTGAGATAGGACTCAGGCAAGTATAAAGAGAGATAAGGGGGAAATACAAAACAATGGGACATTTTTTTACCTTAACACAGGGAAAGCTTTAAGGTAGAAATTTCAAGGCTTTAGAGCCATTTCAACAGTTCCAAATGTAGCAAACGTGGAATAGATGGATTTAGTTCAGTTCAACCTACATACATTTATTTACGAGGGGAAAATGTACAGATCCACAAAGAGCTTTTAAGAGGAGCTTACAGAACCTCCTATGATGATGTCATGTTCCACATTATCAAAGGAAGGAAAAGTTTGTATGAAGCAATTCTCATGTATGACAGTCATTAGAAGGAAATGGCTAAGAAAACATATAGTATTTGTTTTTCGATGCGTCTCCTAGCCACCAGCATCATGTAATGTTACATAAATCATCATCACAAAATACTTCTGCAAGCTAAAACAAAAATGTGGCATTAAACCTGGATGTTTGCATTCAAACCACCTTGAAAAAGTCACACAGGCAGGTGGCATCCAAAAAGGTGAACATACACTGCTGGTGCAAGGTGAGGATCCCTCTCTCCAGGTCTAACTAGTATAGACAATGGCAATTACTGAAAAAAGCCTCTCTGGTGCGATAACACTTTATTGAAGGAACATCCTGCAGATAATATATACTTCATGTGCATTTCTGCTTAATTGGGACTAAAGCTGACCACAGATGGATCTTTTGTATTTTTTGATCAGCCAGCAGAAAAAAAAGCACACAGATTCCCTGATTCACACATTCGAGGTACAGTGGATATAAAAAGTCTACACACCCCTGTTAAAATGTCAGGTTTCTGTGATATAGAAAAATGAGACAAAGATAAATCATTAGAGAACTTTTTCCACCTTTAGTGTGACCTATAAACTGTACAACTAAATTCAAAAACAAACATAAAAAACTAAAATAATGCGGTTGCATAAGTGTGCACACCCTCTTATAGCTGGGGATGTAGCCGTGTTCAAATTTAAGCAATCACATTCAAAATCATGTTAAATAGGAGTCAGTACACACCGGTCATCATTTAACCAGCTGCCGACCGCAGATAGCCAAATGACGGCTACACTGCGGCTGGCCAGTTCTGGGAGGGCATCATATGACGTCCTCCCAGAACGCAGTCTCCTGCGTGCCCCCTGGGGCGCGCACCCGGCGATCTCCATGATAGCTGTGTCCTACGGAAAGAAAGCTCTATTTGTGAGAAAAAAAAGATAAAAATTTAATATGGGTACAATGTTGCATGACCACGCAATTGTCAAAGTGCGACAGCGCTGAAAGCTGAAAATTGGCCTGGTAAGGAAGGGGGTATAAGTGCCCGGTAAGCAAGTGGTTAAAGTGCCTCTGATTAACCTCAAAGTTCAGCTGTTCTAGTAGGTCTTTGCTGACATTTTCTTAGTTGCATCCTGCAGCAAAAGCCATGGTCCGCAGAGAGCTTTCAAAGCATCAGAGAGCTCTCATTGTTAAAAGTTATCAGTTAAGGGAAGGGTATAAAAGAATTTCCAAGGCTTTAGATATACCATGGAACACAGTGAAGAAAGTCATCAGCAAGTGGAGAAAATATGGCACAACAGAGCATTACCAAGAACCGGACGTCCCTCCAAAATTGATGAAAAGACAAGAAGAAAACTAGTCTGGGAGGCTGCCAAGAGGCCTACAGCAACATTAAAGGAGCTGCAGGAATATCTGGCAAGTACTCGCTGTCTGGTACATGTGACAACAATCTCCCGTATTCTTCATATGTCTGGGCTATGGGGTAGAGTGGCAAGATGGAAGCCTTTTCTTACGAAGAAAACCATCCAAGCCTGGCTAAATTTTGCAAAAAACACATCTGAAGTCTGCCAAAAGCGTGTGGGAAAATGTGTTATGGTCTGATGAAACCAAGGTTGAACTTTTGGCCATAATTCCAAAAGATATGTTTGGCGCAAAAACAACACTGCACATCGCCAAAAGAACACCATACCCACCGTGAAGCACGGTGGTGGCATCTGTTTTCCTTCAGCTGGAACTGGGGCCTTAGTCAAAGTAGAGGGAATGATGAACAATTCCAAATACCGGTCAATATTGGCACAAAACCTTCAGGCTTCTGCTAGCTTCCCTCTAGCAGAAGCTTTTGTATTAAGATGGCAGGGAAACCTCCTGCTCTGAAAATACAAAAGCTCTGTGGGAGGGATTTTCCTATCAATACAGTGATCAAACAAAAAAATCCAACAAGCTGGTTGTAGTGAAGTTGCTCGATGAATTGACTTCAGTACAAGCAGCCTGCCCATAGATGAATCGAAATTCGTCCGGACCCTGCTCTACAAAAGGAGACTAAGGAGAGCAAATGTTAAGAAGCAAAATCACAAAGCAAGGACAGGCTACACGAGGAGGGCACCACTTCAAACACAGTAAGTGTGGAGGACAGTAGCACCACAGGCTTTTTACATGGGAGGGTTTAATAAGGCTTTACAAAGATTGACCTTTGGAACTTGTCCTGCTCTGATGCACAAGCAGTCTTGGCAAATTTAATTGTCCTGATATGTTCATATTCGTATTTGTTATTACAGAACGTGGAATGGCTGCTTATGCCCAAGGTGGTGTGTACAGCATATTATTGTCAGGTACTACATATTAAACCAAAGCACACTAATGAATACAGGGTTGTGTGGAGGAAGAGCAAAAAGAAAGAAAACATTTCAATCCCAAGATAAGAATGAACGTTGCACAATGCGGGCTGTGATCTGTAGCTACATTCTATGTAGTGTTGGCAGCAGGGGCGGACTGACAATTCATGGGGCCCCCGGGCAATAGGGGATCATGGGGCCCCTGTGTCCGTGCCCACACTCAAAAAAAGCCTATAAAAAGGTACCAGGGGCATTTCATGGGGCCCCCTACTGACCCCGGGCCCTCGGGCAGTGCCCGAGTGCTCGAATGGTCAGTCCGTCCCTGGTTGGCAGCTTTACCTATCCGACAGTTAAATATGTTTTGCTTGCCAGATTGCATAGATAATACAAACTTTAACTTGATAACATTGGTACAGTCAAGAGTTTTCATTGCTTAGACACATGGAATTGACCTGTATGCAGAAACAGATCCTATAGAACTCTATGCAATACTTCTGCCGTACAAATTAATAAAATTATTTTTTTTGTTTACAAACGATTACAACTGAAGTGTACATTTCAAAATGGCACAATCATGTAAAGTAAAGAAAAATAAAAGAGAAGAGAAGAGGAGAGAAAAGAGTTTAAAGTACATGAGCGATGTAAATAGAGAGGTAGGCAGAGTAATACACCTACCAACAGAGTAAATCAATCTATCCGAACATGGGTGTTCCTTAGTCATATAGTAAATGTCTAGGAGTTCTCCAAATTTCCCATTTTCTATTAAATAAGTGCATCTTGTCCAGTAAAGTATAATGAATTCTTTCCATGAGCATCACAGCATCAACTCTATGCAGAACAGAGGCCAATGGTACCATAGGAGATTTCCAGTGTAGAGCGATAGCCCATAGGGTGGATATACAAATGATATGGATAAGCCTCATAACCTCAGTCTGAACCCCCGAGATACGAGCTCCCAATAGGCAGGACTGCATAGTCAGATGCACTGGGGCACCCGCTATTTCTAGAAGAAGCCATGGATATAAGGCGGCCTCGCAGGACCGCCTTATGGGCTACCCACAAGATGGCCGGGGAGATATCGGGAGTTGTGTTTGACTGAAAATATTCTTGAATAGAAGTAACTACTTCTTGGCAAGAGTTAGTATCCGTAAGCATAGAGTCGTTGAGTCGCCAAGAGTAGGGGGTAGGTGCTAAACCTATTAAAGTGATGGATAGCACGATAATATTATGATCTGACCAGGGCTTAAATGAATGCAGGCTTTCCTAGAGTTAGCTAGCAGAATGGGGGAACAATAGATATAACCTAGTCTAGCATAAGAGTCATGAGGGTGCGAGTAAAATGAATAATCTCTAGCTCCTACATTATGTGCCCTCCAGGAGTCAACCAGTTGAAGTGTATCTAATTTTTTGGTACGGGATTTTGGGAAGGCCTGGGAGGATGGTGAGGACGAGCTTCTGTCTAAAAGGGGGTTAGCTACCAAATTAAAATTACCTCCCACCAATAAATGAGGGGATAGAAACCTATCAAGGTTTTCGAAAAAACAGGAATAGAAGGATGCTTGCGCAGAATTTGGTGCATAAACATTAGCGACCCGAGAGGGTGCCTTTAATAATGATAAATCTGCTCTCAGGGTCGCGATAAACATGTTGAATATCAAAGGGAAATGAGTTGTGTATAAAAATAGCCACACCTCTACTTTTAGTAGAGTGTAAAGTGTAGAACCCCTGTTTGTAAGATCTATGAAAATATGTCGGGTGTTTAGCAGCTCCAAAATGAGTTTCTGGTAGTAAAATAATTTTTGTCCCTAGGCGTTTGTATTGAAGGAAGGCAGTCTTACGCTTATTTGGTAAGTTGAAACCCTGGACATTATGTGAGATACGCTGGATTACCATGGCAAACAAGAATCATATGTATCAGCATTATGGTATTCATCTGAAAGGTATCCCTTATAGTTTGTCTAAATAGTGGAACATTCAGATCCACATCAGAGAAGGCAAAATCTGCCAGTATCAATTTATGGAGCATCCAAGTCCCAATATGGCGGCCGGGACGTCCACAAATTGGTGTATAAACAACAACATGTACCAAAATTGTCAGAAATAGAAACAAAGCAATAGAATTGGAGCTTTAAGAACCTCTACAACTAAAGGAATCGCTATAAACCATGGATCAGATAGGCTATCTGCCTTTCCTGAAAAGACAGAAAAATTAAACATCAAAGTTCCAATTGGGCCCAAACTCTGCCGCCGTGAAACACGGGGAACGGAGCTGCCAACCCACAACTGGGTGGTGACATCTCCGGCCATGCTAGGCGGCAGGGTGTGGTCACGTGTCCAAGAGTCCTAAAACATTAGCGTACAGGGTAGTAAAGTAAAGGTCTGAAGGCCTTTGCTGAACTTTTGCACGACCAGATAGATGAGAGGAAATCAAATATAATAAACGTATGAGTATGAAGAGATCTCAGCATTGTCCAAAAACCCATCCAAAGGGTGTATGACATACAAATAAGCAGAATCCTTTCATCCTTGTTCTTGCCTGACTCTCCTCCTTTCCCTTCATGGAGATGGAGTATGCCAAATGGAAGATACCCGAAGAGTGGAAGGTGGACTTTGAGGTGACGGGGCGTCCGCCAGGCCTAATTTAGCCAGGATTTCTCGGCCTTCATGAAGAGATGTAGCTATATATGTGCTACCATTGTGTGGGACTATCAGCTTAAAGGGGAAGCCCCATTTGTAGCGGATACAAACTGAAAAAAGGGTGGATGTGATTTCCTTCATTTTTCTGCATTTCTCCAATGTAGCCGGAGAGACATCCGGAAATATTTGCAAAGTTGAACCTTCAAAAGTGATCGTTGAAGTATTGCGAGCAGCCCTGAGTATATCTTCTTTGGTCAGAAAATCTTTCATACATTGTACAATGTAGCGAGGCGGTTTATCATTAGGAGGTTTTGGGCGCAGAGCTCTATGGATGCGATCACAAACAAAGAACCCAGTATCACGATCCGGGAGGAGGGACCTAAATAACTTGGTTGTGGCCTGTGAAAGGTCAGTCAGTGTCTCTGGGACTCCCCGAACTCGTAGATTATGCCTGTGGTTGTGATTGTCCAGATTCTCAACCTGCGCCTGCAACTGCGTAAAGGCCGTCTGCAAGTGATCGTGATCTCTGGACAGCTCGCCATAAGCTAAGCTGAGCTCGTCATTTTTTGTTTCTAAACAGTCAGTTCTGGAGCCCAACGCAGCTATTTCCTGAGAGAGGACGTTTGCGCTCTGTGGAGTTCTGATTAGAATTTAGCGACTAACTTGGTGTACATAGATTCCAGGCAAGATTCTAAATCCCCCTTAGTAAGATGCTGTGCGTACTCACTGTCCTGAGCTGAAGGATGAGCTGCGGTATCCTGTGTGAAACCGGAAGGAGATGCTCATTCTGTGGTATCTTGAGACATGCTGCAAATCTTGTGCGTTTTCATTAAATATGTCGTAAGGGATTTTTGAGCATTACCCCTACTTTTCTTTTTGGTGGACAGCATGCAGGAAGTCTCCTGGGGGTGATCAATTGAATTTCGTATAACCAAGGATAGTAATGACCCCAGGGGACCTAGAACGCCCGATACCGGTGCAAGGATATAGTTACATAGATGCAATCAGGCGTCTAAGCACAATTTCTATATTGTAAAAATGAGATTCAACATATGGGATTGATAAGTGGATATCAGCTGTGGTGGTTATATGCAATAGAGGCCAGAAAACCGGATGCTGGCCCAACCACTGTAATAGGGCCAGCTAAGGCACAGGGGACTGCCTGGTACAGGATCTCCAGGGCTCTAGAACCCAGAGCTGGTCAGATGGGATGTAGTGAGCCCAGATACCTGACTCCCAGGAAATTGCAGGCCACCGCAAGCCTCCAGGCCCAATAGGGGCTGTGTTTATGATAATATAGGCCTCAGACACTTGTCACAGTCCCTGGAGCACTGATAGGGGACCTGATGGGTGCTTGCTGCATTCCCCCCTGCTAGTTGTACTCACAATTGGGCCGGATGGTGTCCAGAACGGGGGCCTGGCTATGTTGTGACAGGCTGCGGTAGGCCTTAACAGACCGGATATGCCAGCTGCTGCGGAGACGGGCCAAACTCGATCCACTCCCCTCTTCCAGGTGCGGGGAGCGTTGGAAAGGCCTCCGGTGCCCACTAGAGTCTCCCCACTGTCCGGATGGCAGCGGATTATGTGTATAGGATAGATCGCGGTAGCCCGCACCAGGTCGGGTGTGTCTGCCGCCACAGAGAGGAGCCAAAGTCGCTCCGCTCCCAACCTCTAGGTGAGGGCAGGGTCGGGGAGACCTCCGGTGCCCACCGATGTCTTGCTGCTGCCCGGATGGCAGCGGATTCAGTTGTAAGGCGCCGGAGCTAGTAATTATGCAGCCGCTCCAGTCGCCATCTTGGACACGCCCCCCCAAATTAATAGAATTAAATAATAAACCTCTTCACTACATTGTGCAGAAATGTAATGGCATACAGACCAAACCAAAATATATGTAACCTTAATGGTTACAGTTGAAAAAATTTATATTAATATAAACACAAACAAGTATGTTAACATATAAACAAACTTAATGTGCAAACTAAAGTAATAAAGTGCAGAATAAACATCAGTGACGTACAAAGAAAATGCAGGGCAGTGCCCAGCCCCTGATGAGGTCATGTAAGATGAAACACTTAGGATGGAGATAGGACACACGCTAACACACCAGCAGCGGCCACTTTGGATGCTAGCAATCCAGAGCTATTTTTAATGTATACCACTATTAAGGTTACATATCTTCTGGGTTAGTCTATATGACCATACATTTATATATAATGCAGTGAAAGAAATGCATTAATAAATGTTATTAATTTGTAGTACTGTACTTTATGCTTTCATAAAGTTGGACCTTTCTTGCAGGAAGAAATAGTCTACATGCAGACATTGAGAGGTCCCTAGAATATCATGCTTTTAATGACTGGCTGAGATTCCCTTTAAGCTGTCACTAGCAAATGTGTCGTGATTACATATGTCAATATTACATGACAAGAGCACACTCCTTACAATAAGTAAACCATATATGTTGGCTGTTGTAATGGAAGTAACCTCGGACTGTTCAAATAAGCTTTGGCAATAAAACCTGGAAGCCGATTGGTTTCTATGCACAAGTGAGCCTGATTTTGCACTCTCCAGCTTTAGCAAATAAACCTCAAAATTTCACCACCATACTGTTGGCAATGAGAAAAGTAAATATCCGAGAGATATTGCCACCATTTGGGACATCAAAAGAACTGCTTCATCAAGGCAAGAAGTGAAAAGAAGACACTTTCTGCCTTGATGAACAGATCATCTGTTGATGACCAGCAGATAGCTCAGTGATGCATCAGACATCATCATGCGTCTAAAGTGACTATTAGCTGGTTAATTACATAGATTTCCCTCAGGCCTTTGTATGATGTATAAACACAAGTCATGTCAGCCTGTGAAGGATACACTTTTGTATTTTTAAGGCAACACCCAGCACTTCAGTTACTCAATGTACAGTAGAAGCAGATCACGCGGTAATTAGACTAGCACGGAATGTGTCTGGAAGTACCATAAGGGCTAAAGGCACCCGACAGTGAAGGCAACCGTGCTGCTTACAGAAACAAACCATCTATTTAGTTTTGTTCCAATAGACTCCTTTTTTATTTTCTGGAAATGTTGCTGTGGGATATCTTCACTGACAAATGCCCCCGGTGTCTGGTTTAGTGTAAAGTTAGCCAAACACTGAGTGAATTTTGTCCAGTTCCTGATGACCTGGCTGAAATGAGCTCCATAGGTAGCCCTGATGGTAATCCACTGCTTGACATCCCTTGATTGAAAAATCAAAAGAAACTGGTGAAAAATTGCCAGCCGAACAGCATCTTTATCCAGTCACTGTTCAGGTACCCATGGCTATACAATAGTTGTGGGAGATTCATCCATTGGCACTCTGTAGCATGGACCTTAGTTCCCAAGGTTCTGTTGTTCCAAGGAGCAATGACCTAATACAACAGCTTGGAACAGAGAATGAGCAATATCACATATAACAGGTAGGGCAAGACCTCATTATGGACAAAGCCTTAAGCCCTGTACACATAATCAGAAAATTGTGCATAAAATGCAGCCTTCGAAGCAATCGCACAATAATCTGATTGTCCGTACACAGGTTTCGTCTGAAATTATTCGAAGGGAATATATACACCTAAATTATACAAGCACAAAAAATGTTCTTGTACGATACCAGATCATATGATTCATTTAATCAGTACAGTTTTTGTCCAAAAATACAATATAATACATTGCATCATTCAAATTTTTATTCTATCGTACAAGAATGTTTGTAACCTAAGTCGATAGGAGACTAGCATGCAAAACCCCCCCCCCCCAAAAAAAAACGGATGATTATTCATCTGATATTCTCATTTTGTGTGTGTACGGGGGCCTTAAAGTCCAACTCTGGGAATTAAAAATGATACCTTAGTCTAGGTTCACACTTGAGCGGGTGGTTGCAGGTATTGCAATTGTACCCACACCTACAAACAAATCGTGCTGCTTTGTAGAGACACATGTAGCTGACATTCATTCTTAATGGAACCCTCCATGCATCTCAACTCACAGCGTATTTGCGGGTGCGGAAACTGCGAGGAAATCGCTTGGTGCAAAATCACCACGCGACTTTCTTGTGCCTGTATTTTGAAAAAGGTGCAAGCACCTTTATATTGTGGGAAACACATACACAGCATTCAAATGAATGGGCTGCCGTGCCCATGCAATCGTGGGTTGCAAACCCGCACAGATGCGAAACTAGGCTTACAGTGCACTGCAAGGGTTAATAGCACATTTTGTTTAGGAAAGAGTAGAAACACTTTAACTTACCTGATCCTCTGCTCCCCAGCAGATGGTACTACCCCACAATCCAGCGGTGATCTGTTCCTTGGTGTCATCAGGACCAAAGCAGAGTCCATATGTCTACATTGGATGTGTTGATGACAGGATCCTAGACCACTGGAGCATGGAGGATAAAAAGCTGAAGGGGCCAATCTAGCTGTGGGGAGGAGCGGAGGATCATTTCGAGGGATTCGTTTTTAGTTGCCTAGAGTTGGGCTTTAACAGCTAGGGTCCACATATAGGGCCAGTATGGAGAACAGCATTAAAGAGCAAAATTCCAGCAATAAAGGGTTAAGCGAAGCATCCATTGCATACACCTCTCTTGCGCAAAACAGTTTAGCAAACCTTTTTTAAAGGCTTGCGTGCCTTTAAGCACTTTCAGGTTTACATCAGGGTATTGTAAGAAAAGGACAGGGCAATGTTGCAATGCAGGTCTTCTATCTGAACTGTTTTCTTCGCAACCGTCCTCCTCAAATTCTGACTCATCATATACATTGTGTACACAAACCAGAAATTACAGAATTTCCAGCTATGATTCGATAGTAATTAATTCTAAACAGCCTGAAATCAACCCAATTGTAAAGTTCTTACAAGTATTTCTAGTCATCAGCAATCTACCGACCTGTAGGATTACACTTTGCTAGAACTAATGCAAGCCAATGCATCACAATCTCATTTTCATTCTCCTAAATTGCCTTTTTAGGTGTCTAAGCTGCAGGAAAAGTATAGTGGAATGGTATGCATTTTCCTGCGCTAGGCATATTTTTACTTATGTAAATGGGTCCCTTTAAGTTCCAGGGATGACTAGCCAACAATGCAAGCCTGAGGTTAAGGTAAAAAAAAAAAAAAAAAAAAAAAAGAGGGGGGGTGGAGGACCTTGCTGACAAGAGTCACCCGAAGATGACAAGCATATGATAAGAAATTAACCATTCATAAAATTATGCCAAGACTAACAAAGGTCTAAAATACCAACAAATATTTAGTGTAGCGGGAGAACATATTCTGCTGTGGGATGCAGCACGTCGAAGCTAAAAATGTCTATTGCTGCTCTTTTGCACAACTACCCTGTAGGCCAAATGGATGCCCCACGCCTTTAAAGAAGAATTCCAGGTATGGATGTTTTATACATAGTTACATTGGTCCAGCTTGCACCAATGTATCTATGCATATTTCATACCCAGCCAATTCCTCGAGAGGCTGGAAACACTGTATTAGACACCACTACTCCAATGATCTGGGTCCCGTGCTGAGTGGCTGGCCTTTTGCATTCTGAACACAGGAGGCTAGCAGCTCAGCATGGGCACCAAGGCAAAGCCTTCTCCGACTGGATGAGGTGGAGCAGAGAAGTCATGCAACTCCACCTTGTCCAAAGTATAAAATATTCATACTTGGAATTCCTTTTTAAAGTGTATTTAAACTCTTAATAAAATGTCACTTATCTGTTCCCCTTTCGTCTGGTAAATAAACAGTTGAAACTGTTTTATTAAATCTTCAATAAGTGTAAAAAAAAAATAGCTATGCATCCAACCAGAAATCTTACAAGCTGATAACATCCTGCACTCTTTACTTCTGGACTGTTATCAGTTAGCATTGTTTCCCGTCTCTGTGGACTACAAAACACCTGTCCCTGATATGGAAAAAGAGATGGAGGTATCCTGTAGCCCTAACACCATGTTATGTAAAACGAACACCATCCCGGTCCTAGGTTGACAAAGCTTCTCAGTACAGATTCATCCAAGGATAGTAAGTGTATTAACAGCAGGATTACCAGAATAAAATAAAGGAAAAAAGTGTGAAAAAATACTAAATGCAGCCACCACATCTAATCTAAAGGCTGGTAGGCTGCAATATTATACAGTTTTGGTCTTGGGTTAATATACACTTTACAGGATAAGTTCACCTTTGGGAACAAGTAACATGTTACCACTGCTGCAGCCTCTCCCTGATCCGCCGCCTCTCCCTGATCCGCCGCCTCTCCCTGATCCGCCGCCTCTCCCTGATCCGCCGCCTCTCCCTGATCCGCCGCCTCTCCCTGATCCGCCGCCTCTCCCTGATCCGCCGCCTCTCCCTGATCCGCCGCCTCTCCCTGGTCCGCCGCCTCTCCCTGACCCAGCCGCCTCTCCCTGACCCAGCCGCCTCTCCCTGACCCAGCCGCCTCTCCCTGACCCAGCCGCCTCTCCCTGACCCAGCCGCCTCTCCCTGACCCAGCCGCCTCTCCCTGACCCAGCCGCCTCTCCCTGACCCAGCCGCCTCTCCCTGACCCAGCCGCCTCTCCCTGACCCAGCCGCCTCTCCCTGACCCAGCCGCCTCTCCCTGACCCAGCCGCCTCTCCCTGACCCAGCCGCCTCTCCCTGATCCAGCCGCCTCTCCCTGATCCAACCGCCTCTCCCTGATCCAGCCGCCTCTCCCTGATCCCGCCGCCTCTCGTGACAGCGAGCTGGGAATTTTCTCCCAGAACTCACTATCACAATTTAAGAAAAAAAAAATGCTCGGCGCGCCCAGCTACGTTATTTATTCACAGAGTTTTGTGAATGGGAAAACTACTATCAAACACTGGAGGGACAGTCTGCACTCTGGAAACCTCAAATGGCAGCATCCTTTATTTAAATGACATGAAACAGCTGTAAAACAGCTAACGCGTTTCGGCTGTCAAGCCTTAGTCATGGCCTTAGCGGCTGTCGGCTTGTAGTTTTCAATGAACTACCATGGCGCTGGTGAGCGCTCTAGGTAGTTCATTGATGGTTCCTTTCATTGTGTAATCAGCTGCCCATACAAGATACGAGCAGGCAGCTTACACTGAAAGTCTGCAGGAAGTCTTGCATTGCAGCTGCAATCTGCTAATTGCAGGTGCAATGGTTTACAGGCTCCTAATAAAAAAATAAATAAATGAACATTCTTTTCCCTGTAAAAAGATGTGCATTTATTTTTTTTTTGGTTATTTTTTTTAAAGGTGAACTAATCCTTTAAAGTGTTACTAAACCCACAACAGTAAAATCAGTCTGTATATGCAGTAAAGCATGCTTGTTATACTCACTGTGGAAACTAAGGGGTTAATCCTCTGCATTACATAAAAAAGGCTGTTTGATCCCACTCTTCCTCCAGAGTCTCCAATCCATCTGATAGTACTGAGCCCTAGGAGGCACTCTGCACATGCTCAGTTTGGTATGTATTATTATAAAGTTTGTGATCAGCAAAGGGCCAATCAGCGCTGTCCAGACAGAGGGTCAGGGGTCATGCAGTAGGAGGAGAATGAAAACGTCTCCTAAAAGATTAACCAGTGCTCGGCCAGATACTGATAGAAGTCACAAGACAGTTATATACAGCTGATGAGAAAAGATATTTAGCAGTTTATATTTACTAAAATAATTGAATTTTCATGTTGTGTGTACTGTGGGAGACCAGATATAGTGAATGTAGGGTCTTGTGGAGACCAGATATAGTGAATGTAGGGTCTGGGGAGAGCGGATATAGTGAATGCAGGGTCCGGGGAGACCAGATATAGTGAGTGCAGGGTCTTGTGGAGACCAGATATAGTGAATGCAGGGTCTTGGGGAGACCAGATATAGTGAATGCAGGGTCCGGGGAGAGCAGATATAGTGAATGCAGGGTCCGGGGAGAGCAGATATAGTGAATGCAGGGTCCGGGGAGAGCAGATATAGTGAATGCAGGGTCTTGTGGAGACCAGATATAGTGAATGCAGGGTCTTGGGGAGACCAGATATAGTGAATGCAGGGTCCGGGGAGACCAGATATAGTGAATGCAGGGTCCGGGGAGACCAGATATAGTGAATGCAGGGTCCGGGGAGAGCGGATTTGGTCCGGGGAGAGCGGATTTAGTCCGGGGTTTAGTAACACTTAAAAGGGAAGTATGGCTTTGTGTTCTTTTCCCCAATTATAGTTACCTAAGTGAATGCAGCATCGGTCTGATGCTTCATCTGTCCCCCACCAATTCTAAGTGTGAGAACTCATTGATCATATGATTGTCGATCGCAGAGTTCTCATGGCCGCTCTGAGCAGAGGGAGGGACTGTCAGTCACCGTTGTCTGCTCAGCGCCCCCAGGGCTCACTGGAGCACTTGGGCTGGGGAGGGAGCGGCTGGGTCACGCTCTCAGCGCTTCGCTGAGAGCCTGAGCCAGGTACCGCTCCAGACTCTGGGGATCTTTCCCCAGCTTGGACCGGCTGAGTGACATCAACCAACAGTGGACTTCAGCCCACTGTCGGCTGAAAACGGGTCACAGGACTGCAGAACAAACTGCACTCCTGTGATCCACAGGAGAAGTACAGCCAAAAAAAACTTTGATTTTACTTCTCCTTTAAAGCATTTTAGCATCACATCTGATTTTATTCCCAAGTTGAAAGCGAAGTAATACATTTGCAAAAATGAGATACCAGTTCTTCCTACCTTTCAATTCAGCCATTCCTTTACTGGAAGTTGTTGCTTTGGAGTCTCCCGTATACACTGATTTTTTTTTCTCAGTTAACACAAACTTTTATCCTGAGAAAAATGCCTTTGGTGCTATGTCATCCCATACGGAAACGCCTTTCACGTTCCACTGATAAGGAAAAACTTCCTCTTTCAAACAAAGCTCTTCTTCAGCACTGTACACATAACACCTGCTGGTTAAGTATTATTACCCATGTGTCTTCCATTGCTAGTGTAGAGCCACGTATCCACAATGAGAATATTGGATGAATGATCGTCTGTTCTTCTTTCATGCTAGTCTCACATCGAAAGTGAAGTTACTAAAGTTACGAAAATTCTTGTACGACAGAATACTCCATTTTGCTTCAGGTGATTAGTGCATTTGCAACAGAAACAATTGAGTACTGACCTGACACTTTTTTTATTTGCACTAACACAGAATAAAAATTCATAAGTGATGTAATGTATTTGTATTTTCGGACGAAAACTGCACTGGTTAAATGAAAATCAGATGATCTTGTATCGTATGAGAAAACATTTCGTACTTGTCCCTTAGATCAGTTTTGGATGAAAGCTGCGTACGAACAATCAGATCATTGTATGATCGCTTTGAAAGCGGAATTTTACGTAAGATTTTCTGATCTTGTGTACTAGGTTTAAGTGTGGTTGTGTGCAATCATCAACTTTCGAGAAACACAGCAAAAGCTGGTCTAAGTTCAGGTTGTAATTATTCAACTATATGCAGACAAATCAAACACTCTAAAGAAAAAAGTACGCTCTAAATAGAGTACAATGTTACTTCAGCAGATTATAGGAATATTTTGGCACTTACGTGTTGTGTAGACGTGAAAAATCTGCATTGGTAATCGAGTTCACTGCCACCACTGGAGCCAAGTGCAGGATATCAGGTGTTACTTAGACTTTCCTAGACCTTCCACTTCCAACTGGGAGTACCATGTGTACACACTTCCCGAATAGCTCAGGAAGGAGGAGCACTCGCTTAAATGATATGTATACACAGAATGGAATGCAGATGATTCCACAGAAAGCAACACAGGGATTTCCTAGCTCCACACTTCAGAACATCGTCATCAATGTCAACTGGAGGGACGTTCTACATCGTGTCCAGAATTAGTAACCAATTTTGCAATGAACTCTGACTAATGAATAGTACAATAAACAATTTCTGAGGTAGGATGCCGATCTCACACAAAACAAGATGTCCTGATCATCCTTTCCTGAGAATAAGTATCGCTAGGTTCTTAAAAGAGAAGTATAGCCATAGCTTTTTTTGCCCGCACTTCTCTTGTGGGCCACAGGAATGCATTTACTTTTGCCCTTGTGACCCACTATCAGCGGACATGGCAGAACTGCTCCAGGCTTTGAAAGGATTCCAACAATATTGACAGGATCCACCCAGCGGCTTTAATGACAGCTGGCTCCGCCTCTCAGAACATGGCTGTAAGCTGGAGCCGGCTGCACCCGCAACCTCCTAGAGCTCTAGTGATTGATGAAGGAGCAGGACAGAGTGGTGACTTAAGCCTTGTACACACGCTGAGAATATCGCATGATCGTCCGTTTTTTTTGGGGGGGTTTTTTGCATGTTAGTCTCAATATCGATAATGAAGAGGTTACTAAAGTTACGAATATTCTTGCAGGACAAAATAAAAATTTGGAACTGATGTAATGTGTTTGTATTGTATTTTCAGATGAAAACTGTACTGATTAAATGAAAATCAAACGATCTGGTATCGA
Source organism: Staurois parvus (assembly GCF_062004578.1). Classification (NCBI taxonomy): domain Eukaryota; kingdom Metazoa; phylum Chordata; class Amphibia; order Anura; family Ranidae; genus Staurois; species Staurois parvus. Next base: position 7,261,809 of record NW_028318228.1, on the reverse strand, counting down.
AAAAAAAAAAAAAAGAACATTTTGTGCTTGTCCCTTCGGATAATTTCCCACAACCTGCCTTGATTGGCTCTCGAAAGCTGTGTACTGACAATCAGATTATTGTACAATTGATTCAAAAGCAGTATTTTTCGTATGATTGTCTGTTTGTGTGTACTAGGCTCAACAGTCACTGCTCTACACTACTACTCAGTGGCCATGTGATCTCTCAGTTCTCGGGCTTAGAGTCAACATTGGACAGCTGCACTCAGACCAATGCTGCAGCATGGAGGGTAGATGCATTCCTTTTTTTTTTTTTTTTTAAACAAACCAATACGTCTTTAAAAAGCAACACTGAGATATAAAGTACCTAAACCTAACAATAAAATGTAATATATTGCAGCTTACCAAATTAAATATGTGGTGGCTGCATTCATTTTCTTTTTTAGACTGGGGCAGCACAGTGGCTAAATGGTTAGCACTTCCGCCTGGCAGTACTAGGGTCGTTGGTTCGAATCCCAACCACGGCACCACCTGCCACACTCCAAAGACATGCTGGTAGGTTAATTGGATCCGGTCTAAATTGGCCCTAGTATGTGTATGTATGAATGTAATACTTTATTTTAAGCTGTTGATCCTGCCAGTAACACCCTCCCTTTGTTTATTAGGACTACAGAACACCTTATTCTCTTCATCTCACCATAAGATAAGGGAAGACGTTGTTGTGTAGCTCGCAGTAGAGAGCTGGGCAGGGCTGCAGTGCACACTACAGCACTAGACTTCTGGCAGAATCAATTGGTATTTTTTGGCACTTAAATAACTAAAAACACTTTCAACAGTATATTTAAAGTGTATCTCCAGTCAATTTCTCAGGCGGCTCCACTCCCCCCCAGCACCACAATATTGGTACCTGCACAGGTGTGCCAATGGCTCTGCCTTCAAGTCCTGGCAGAGCCGTTCAGCACATCTGTGCGCAGGTAGGTGATTTCTAACACAGGGTTTAGAAAGACCTGACTTGGTTGTTTAAAGGGATATCATCACCAAAACAAGAAAAGATGCATAATCTCGAACTGTAGATAGTGTTGTAGCTGCATATAAGTGACGGCTCATTAGTCCTTCAATATCATTGCCAGAGCGCCACGTTCAGAGTCTTGGACTAAATCGAGGATCACTATTCAGGTACAGTGACTGACTGGCTGAACAACAACAGCTCCATTCACACTTGTGTGACATCAAAAGCACTATTTTCAGTGCGACTTTGATCCAACTTTACACTCTCTGCCACTAAGTCACATCAAAGTAGTGCAGGAACCTTTTCAAAGTCACTGTAGATTGCATAGACTTGAGAGTGCCATTGAAAACAATGGGCTGCAACTTGTTATGTAACTTTATGTGTCCAAAGTTGTATGACAAGTGTGAACGGAGCCTCATGAACAGAGATCCAGCACAGATTCCATGGCCAATGTCTGCATATAGGTCACATGACCAGGTGCAAAGCAAATCTAGATTCATTCTAATGATCCAGGAAGTAAAAGAAAAAAGAATTTTCCAGACATTGGATGGGGGAAAAAATGACAACCTCCACAGTTCAGCAGTCAGTGATACGGACCAGATCTTGGTGACAAACAGAGGCATACTTAGCAATGTACAAGTTTCAATTTTTACAAGGTCAGAATTTGCACTTGAATTTTTGGGCGCTCTGGCTCATGTTTGTTTTGGATAATCCAGTACTTGCCAGAATTACTCTTAAATCTCTCAGACACCAGTAGTCTACCTCCCCGTTAGCTCAAAAGAAAAAAAAAAAGAAAAGAAATAAAAAGGCAAAAGCAACATCAAAATGTTGCTCTCTTAGGTCCCTTTCATACACGGACCGATCGGGTCTGCTTGTCCATTTTTCAAGCGGACCCAATCAGACCATACATTGCACTTTATGGAGCAGCAGATGTAAACGGACATGTGTTCATTTATAGTTGCCTGCATCCCATCCAATCCTACCTGCTAAAAACAGATGGACGAGGATCCGTTTCCCATCTTTCTAGCGGATTAGATGACCACCTGTCCGTTTACATCCGACTGCCCATAGAGAAGAGTGGGCTGTGGCCGTGTCCGCTCTGCATAACAGAGCGGACATGGACTTGCCATCCTGCTGCTCAGCAGTAATCAGCAGACAGATCCCCCGCCGAGCAGGCAGATCAGCTGGCAGAGTCCGCCCATGTGAAAGAGGCCTTACAGGTATATTTTTCAGTTATCTGTTCATTCTCAAACTATCTACCCTGAGGAACCCTTGAAATAAAATCTCGGGGAACCCCTGGTAAGATTAATCCATCAGATGTCATTGGGAAAAAGCTCCTGACATTGGTGGTGGCAAGTGGAAAGAATGTCCTTAAAGGAGTGGATAGAATACCACCACTGCAGTTATGCAGGCGTTGGACCTGGAATTATGCAGGAACAATCAGATGGGAGGCCACAGATCAAGAAACCCCGAGCCAACCCTGGAGGAACCATGGATGAGAATGGTTGTTATAGATCAAGTATCAATTGGGTTTGCATGACCTCTTTTTGTGTTTTTGATTTTTTTTTTTTTTTAAACTCAGGCAATTAAGGTGCAGAGATTTTGCCACCGGAGTCTCAGAGATTAGGAGGCCATAATATGATTTCATTTAACAAAGCTGGCATCAAACAACTAATGTTAGAAGTTACCAACACCCAGCAAATTAGGTCTAAAAATACACGTGAAACAAACAGTTGCATAACACCAGCCATACCTTACATTATGTACAGACTGTCAATTTATCCTTTGTCTGAATCACAAGTGCTAACATTTCATTGCATCATATTGTTGTCAGGAAGCCTGACGTTTCAGCTGTTATGTATCAACTACAACAATTTCGGGCACTGTCTATCAAATAACACCATGGGAGAGATTTACTAAAACAGGAGCACTCAGAATCTGGTGCAGCTGTGCATGGGAGCCAATCAGCTCATCACTTCAGCTTGCTCAACTAAGCTTTGGCAACCTTTATGCAGAGGTGCACCAGATTTTGCACGCTTTTTTTTTATTTTAGTAAATAACCCCCTTATGTGCAAGTTGCAAGAAATAAGTGGTATGAAACACAAAAATATACATTTTTAATAATGCAAGTTACCAATCTTTAAATGTGGTGGCTAAATTTTTTTTCCTTTAATTTAGTGATCGAGCCAGTAACAAACTTCCTGTCTTAGGGTGTCTCCACTCTGGATGGAGCAGCAATGGAGACACCCCAGCATTGTCCATTTGGGAGGGAAGGCTGCTTTTAGATGCACTAGCAGTTTTAATTGGACTCAATTAACAAATTAAAGCCGAAATCCAGATGACACTTTTTAATCATTTATAGCAACAGAAAGAAAGCTAATGCAGCAACCACATCTAACAGGTAAGCTGTAATACATTAAAATATTGTTTTGTTGTTTAATACCACTAAGTTGAGACTGGCTTGTAAACGACAAACAATTATCATACACACAATGGGGAACAATAAAACAAAATGCACAGAAAAGAGTTAAAAATACAAACAAAATGCACAGTGCAAACTATATCCAAATGAGAGATTTAAAGGAAGATATAAACAGCACAAAAAAAAAAGTTATGTGTTGTCTTCGAAAAAGCAGAAATGCAAACAAGTACATTAAGCAAGCACTTCCTTTAAATGAAACATTAACCCAATGAAAGACTAAGTCATTAGGAGGCAATACAGTAAAGATGTATAGGCATATTAACACTTACTTGAACAAAGGTAACCGTCCTTATTAAAGCTTTTTGTACAGTGGTTACAACTAAACGGACCGACGACAGGTGTAGTGCTGAACACGTGTCCATTGATTGTCTTCTTATCTTTGTCTTTTTCCTTGGGTTCCTTTTCCTTTTCTTTTGTTTTATCTTTATCCTTCTCTTTTTCCTAGAAATTAAAAACAAATGGCAATGTTGGTGAGGATACACTACTAATAATGGCACAGCAGTTTGTTTTTATTTATTTATTTACTCTATTTTATTGAGTTTTATTATTATTATTATTACTACATCGAGTTTATATAGCGCCAAAGGGTTTGCTCAGCGCTGTACAATAGGGGGGGACAATACATGGCACAGTACAACAATAACAAACAATGTACGAGGGGTAAGAGGGCCCTACTCTTTCGAGCTTACAATCTAGGAGGAGTTTTCAAAGATAACATAGAAAAAAATCTGAACACAAAGACAGAGAAAGTAACAAAAAATTGTACTCCACAAACAAGGAGCTATAGGATCTAGGCAACATGTTGTAATCCCACAAAAAAAAATCAAGCCCCAAAAAACAGCAGATGACAAGTCCCACAGGAAGCCTGCAGTGGGAGACCAGGGGAAAACCAATGTACTTCAGAAAAGGGGACACTTCAAGAAGAACCCCAATATGTAAAGCCATGTCCCACCACTAAGTCAGGATGCAAGATTCTAAGTCAGAATGCAAGATGGTGTCAATTCACAATTGCAGTATCGAGGTTCTCAAAACATATTTTATCAAATTTGGAAGGGCAAATCAGTTTAAAATATCTTACAGTCAACCCATCATATATGTACCATTTTAAAATGTCACCCAAACCGTTCACTCTGTTCCTTCTAGTACCTCCTGCTCTCTAGCACTCATCACCTCCTCCTATGCTCCCCTTCAGAACCTCTCCAGAGTCTCCTCCATCCTTTGGAATGCTCTACCTCAATCTGCTATCTCCCACACTGTTAACCTTTAGCCAATCCATGAAAAATATATCAGGGAAGCCTCTCTTACTTCTATTTAAAGTGGGATTTCACCCAAAAGGGGAAGTTAAACCTGTTTGTATCCTCCCCCTTCCACATTTGGAACTTTTTTGAGGGGAAGGGGGAGGGGAGCAGGTACCTGGTTTTGACAGGTACCCACTACCACTTCCAGTCAGATGTGCCGCCGCAGTATTCTGAGCAGGAAGATCGTCCCCCCTTCTTCCTTTCCCCATAGCCTTCTGGGACACTTCACAGGTCCCAGAAGACTGCGGGAGCATTCACAAAGCGCAGTGAGCTTTGCGCATGCGCAGTAGGGAACCGGCTGTGAAGCTGTAAGACTCCACTGCCGGTTTCACTTACTTCTCTTGAAGAACTGGCTCGTGTGAGGACATCGCTGGATCCCTGGACAGGTAGGTCCTTATATTACAGGATTTGTAGCTGATGACTTAACATATTGGGGGGAGCCTGGAACTCCGCTTTAAAGTAGTTGTAAACCTGAGACATGAAATATGAACAAAGCATATCCCTCTATGATGTGTGCTTGTGTCAATTAACAGCACTAAGTGTCACTTCTGTCTGCTGCTTTGTTCCTCTGCTATCAGCAGTCATTTCTGATGTGTTTTCCTGACACCAAGGCAAAATGGTAAAAGGTGAGGGCACAGCCTGTGATTGACAGCCATAGCACTGTTCCTGTGAGTTGTGTAGAGGGGGGTGTGTCCCTTCCCTCCAATCAGCTCTCAGAGCTCTCCTCACTGATGTAACTTCAGCTCCCAGCCCCCTGCTTTTCAGAGCTGAGAGCTCCTGTGTAAATTCTGCATTTTGAATGAATGTAGGGGACAGACAACTTCAGCTAAACAGGTACAACTTCTGTAGGAGAATTTCTTTAATCTCTGTGTATCACCTGAGGACAGTCACTTTACTAGGTATATGTAAAGGTTTACAGCCACTTTAACAAATTAAGTTTTACTTTCTTCATTTACTCATCCCCAGTTACTCCCTCTACATCACTTGACTCTTCATGCCAGATTGTAAATTCTCATAAACAAAGCCCTCAACTCACTTGTCTTGAATTGTATTGTAACTGTACTCTCTTTTCATTGTAAAACGCTGCACAACTGTTGGCACTATATAAATCCTAAGTATTATTATTAATCATTATTGAGGCATGAAAGAGGAAACCTAGGGCGCTGTACCTGCAAAATGAAATTTTATGAGGTATGAAAATACATGAAAGCAGCAGACACTATCACTGTGACTAATGAGCACCTTTTCTTTGTTTGTTCTAGGGAGTGATGCAAAGTTTGAAAAATAGATGCTTGCTCTCCCTAACTAGTCGCATTGCTCTGGCAAGTAGTTTGCAAGGGCTACAAGTAAGGAAAGGCTAATGGGGGGGTGGAGAAAACATAAAAAAATAAAATAATGTGGTTGCATAAGTGTGCACACCCTCTTATAACTGGGGATGTAGCTGTGTTCCGAATTAAGCAATCACACTCAAAATCATGTTAAATAGGAGTCAGTACACACCGGCCATCATTTAAAGTGCCTCTGATTAACCCCAAATAAAGTACAGCTGTTCTACTAGGTCTTTCCTGACATTTTCTTTGTCGCATTCTACAGCAAAAGCCATGGTCTGCAGAAAGCATCCAAAGCATCAGAGAGATTTCACTGTTAAAAGGTATGAGTCAGGAGAAGGGTACAAAAGATTTTCTAAGGCAGTAGATATACCATGGAACACAGTGAAGACAGTCATCATCAAGTGGAGAAAATATGGCGCAACAGTGACATTACCAAGAACTGGACATCCCTTCAACAGTGATGAAAAGACGAGAAGAAAACTGGTCTGGGAGGCTGCCAAGAGGCCTACAGCAACATTAAGGACTCGTTCACACTTGACTGTTTTTCCGGCTCTTGCCAAACGCCCCTATAGCGTTTGACAAGCGTTGGTCCGGCGTTTGCGGAGCGTTTTTAGCGCTCCACAAACAACGCATGCGCGGTTTAGCGGCAGTTTCTAGGCGTATGGCAAGCGTTAAAAACGTCCCATAAACGCCTACAATGAAGTTTGAATGGTGTTAATGCTCCGCAAACGCCCCGCAACTGCACCGCAAACACCGGCCGGGCGTTTGCGGAGCGGCACCATAGACTTGAATAGGAGGCTTCAACTCCTCCTGACTCGATCAGAGGCATCCGTTTTGCCACCACGGGACGCTAACACTCCTGTTTGAACAGCACCATGTGCTACAATGTGCAGAATTTTCCCAGTCGTTTGGGAAACGGTAAAAACGCTTCCCATACGCCTGTCTGCCGCTTGCAAATAAGGCTAGTGTGAACGTAGCCTAAAGGAGCTGCAGGAATATCTGGCAAGTACTGGCTGTGTGGAACATGTGACAACAATCTCCGATATTCTTCATATGTCTGGGCTATGGGGTAGAGTGGCAAGATGGAAGCCTTTTCTTACAAAGAAAAACATTCAAGCCCGGCTAAATTTTGTAAAAACACATCTGAAGTCTCCCAAAAGCATGTGGGAAAATGTGTTATGGTCTGATGAGACCAAGGTTGAACTTTTTGGCCATAATTACAAGATATGTTTGGTGCAAAAACAACACTGCACATCACCAAAAGAACACCATACCCACAGTGAAGCATGGTGGTGGCAACATCATGCTTTGGGGCTGTTTTTCTTCATCTGGAACTGGGGCCTTAGTCAAGGTAGAGGGAGTTATAAACAGTTCCAAATACCAGTCAATATTGGCACAAAACCTTCAGGCTTCTGCTAGAAAGCTGAACATGAAGAGGAACTTCATCTTTCAGCATAACAACCCAAAGCATACATCCAAATCAACAAAGGAATGACTTCACCAGAAGATTAAAGTTTTGGAATGGCCCAGCCAGAGCCCAGACTTGAATCTGACCGAAAATCTGTGGGGTGATCTGAAGAGAGCTGTGCACAGGAGATGTCCTTGCAATCGGACAGATTTGGAATGATTTTGCAAGGAAGAGTGAGCAAATATTGCCAAGACAAGATGTGCCATGCTGACAGAGTCATACCCAAAAAGACTGAGTGCTGGAATAAAATCAAAAGGTGCTTCAACAAAGTATTAGTTTAAGGGTGTGCACACTTATGCAACCATATTATTTTAGTTTGTTATTTTTAATTCCCTCCACCTAAACAATTTCAGTTTGTTGTTCAATAGATTTGTACAGTTTATAGGTTACATTAAAGGTGGAAAAAGATCTGAAATTATTTATCTTTGTCTCATTATTTTACATCACAGAAACCTGACATTTTAACAGGGGTGTGTAGACTTTTTATATCCACTGTATATTGATCACCTATAAAAAAAAAAAAAAAAAAAAGAGGAAAAAAGGCATTTATAATGTTTTATGTATATCTGTATATATTTTGCCTTTCATTTCGATTTTAAACTGAATAGGTTGTTTCACAAGGTGAGTGTTTACATATACAATATGATCTCTCAGCCTGTCTAGTTGGTGGTACATCCAAAGCTCTTTAGATACAATAATGGTAAAACTACTAATTTACATGGAAACAAAGTTTTGATCGGGAGAAAAAAAAAAAAAAAAACATCCAGTCGTCCTGAATATAAATATACATCTCAAACTTGAAAAATTCTGTAAACAAAACAGTCTTTTGGGTCTGCACTTCAAAATGTTCTTAATATTTGTAGAACTGTACACTGGACCCAAGTGAGGAAAGTGACATGACAACGTTTATATAACGCACAAGCTTCCATTGAAACCTTTTGGCTCTGTGCAAAATTCTAAGTGTCATTTGTTAACAACAAAAATGAAAATAATAACTGAACACAGATTCTTGGTTAATATCTTACCTGACCATGTCTGGATCCTACACGCTTTATTGTAATCAGTGGCACTTCGATGAATTTACCCCAAGGCATTCTGCTCTCGAGAACACCGGTATAAAAAAAAAAAAATAAAGTGTGCACTAAAACTGTGCCGACATGACATGCAGCTGGAGAGCAGAACTGTTTATGTGAAGGTGGCAAGACAATAATGGTAACGACGGAAGTCAAGAAAAACTTTACTTCTGCTTTTAATCAAACCACATCTGTGCTCATCTCTTGAGGTTTGCACAATAAATTAAAGGCTTTACACCAAGTAACATAGACAGTGTTAACAGGTGATCAACCCAAAATATGGCCCTTTAACCACTTGCCTACCGGGCACTTATACCCCCTTCTTTACCAGGCCAATTTTCAGCTTTCAGCGCTGTCGCACTTTGACTGACAATTGTGCGGTCATGCAAGATTGTACCCATATGAAATTTTTATCATTTTTTTCTCACAAATAGACTTTCTTTTGGTGGTATTTAATCGCCGCTGGGCACTTTACTTTTTGCGCTATAAACAAAAATGTGCAAAAAATTAGAGAAAAAAAAAAGTTTCTTTGTTTCTATTAGAAAATTTTTCAAATGGGTAATTTTTCTCCTTCACTGATGTGCATTGATGAGGCAGCACTGATGGGAGGCACTGAAGGGCACTGATAGGCAGCACTAATGAGGTGGCTTGGATAGGCGGCACTGATAGGCAGCACTAATGAGGTGTCACGGATAGGCGGCACTGACGATGGGTACTGATAGACAGCACTGATAGGTGGCCCTGACTGGCATCACTACTGGGCACTGACTGGCAGCACTGCTAGGCATTGACTGGCGCAACTGCTTGGCACTGACTGGTGGCAGCACTGCTGAGCTGCATTGATGGGCACAGGTGGGTGGGCACAGGTGGGTGGCACTGCTGGGCACAGGTGGGTGCACTGCTGGGCACAGGTGGGCGGAGCTAGTGGGCGGCACTGCTGGGCACAGGTGGGCGGAACTGGTTGCTGGCGCTGCTGGGTACCGATCATCAGGTCACTAATCATCAGTGCCCTGATGAATAGTATATAATAAAAAAATATATATAGCATATACAACTGCTACACAAGCCATATTGTAACTGAATGTTATTCAAAATGATCTTTCCCTTTCAATCTGCAGAGCTGTAATTTTCTCTAAAATCCAATGCAATATTGCAGCCTGGAGACCTTCTGTACACAGAACTTCCCCAAAAATGTAATTTCCTGCTAATGTGTATGGCTCACTGATTTTCCCAGAACTCTGCACTAAGATACAAGTCAGACTTTAGGCATCCTCTGTAACAAAAGTTTAATTTACTCCTAAAGGGTTAATCACTTTTAAAAAGATGCTGACACTGTAGCTTTTCTCATTAGAACACTACAAGTGCATCAGATGATTAATAATGGAATCCTTGCTCCCATTCAAATTCACTTTGCACTATGACATACACAAACAGCTATTTCTTCAGAGCAGAAACAGGAAGGAGTCTGCAACAAAGTTTGGTAAAATCCTTGCAATGTACATAGATCACCCAGAAGGGAATGTTGTATTTCCAAACAAAAGTGGAGTTACTCTTTAAAGCTGGTTGAAGCATATAGAGAATGGCCTTACCTATAGCCAGCATAATGTGTAGAGGGACTGCTTATTGATCCAGAGAGTTACAGCTAATTACGCCAACTATGCCTAATGACTCCCGAACACTGGCTTTCAATTTCAATAGTAGGAGAGCAGGAAAAGAGGTGTTCCAGTTCATCTAGCAGGCAAGTCTATATTATTCCAGAAGAAACAATGATCTTTCCTCAGATGAAAACCAAACACACCACCTCCTGCCCCATTCTATGAAGCAGGTAAAGTTGTGGATGGGGAATGCTTTTAAAGTCTTTACTGCCTGCAAAGTGAAACAGTTTGTATCATCCACTGGGTTCAGAGTGTCATTAGGAATATAAACCAGATTAAAAAAAGAAAAGTGGAATTATCCCGTGGGTTGTAAGTGCCATTTGGAATATAACTGGAAAATAAAGGAGCTAGGAAATATGAATCATTTCATAGACAGAGCCTGAAGGTTCCCTAGAGGGTTAAAAGGAAACTACAAACCTTTTACAGATTTTTGAATATATACAGTATGTAATAAGGTTCAACTTAACCAGTTCGCTCCCAGCAACCCAAATCTCTAACAACTAATACCCCAGGGGATGTTCGAAGTGGCCAGTGGCCAGGGGAATTTCTGGCATAGTGGCCACTGGCCTCAAAACAGACATTAAAGTAACAGAGCCCATCTGTGAAATTTATGAATGCTATTATTGGTTTTCTTTTGAGAATTATTAAAGTGGTTGTAAAGTCTCCAAGTTTTTTTTACCTTTATGTATTCTATACTTGTGTGTGCACCAGGCTCCCCAATACTTACCTGAGCCCCATCGCGATCCAGCAATGTGCATGAGAGCCTCAGACCTCCAGGGTCTCTCCCTCCTCACTGGCTGACTGTCAATCACAGCCAGTGAGCCAGTGGGGGGCAAGCCATGGCTTTGTGTGTGAATGGACATGCAGAGCAGCAGCTTGGGAGCGAGCCTGCTTGGCTGCCCCAATAGAAAATTGCTTACACCGGAGGCAGGAGGGAGGGGCCAGGAGTGCCAGCGGGGAACCCGAAAAGAGGGGGATCGTGGTTGCTTTGTGCAAAACCAGTACAAACAGCAGGTAAGTATACCAGGTTTGTTATTTAAAAAAAAATGCATTTAATATCACTGTAAGGATGAATTTGGTCTGAACTTGGCTTTATACTGGACCCCGCTAACTGCCACCAAATCAAGGCAAGATTTATACATGTGTCTAAATCTCCCATCCCTCCGAAGCCTGATCCGAGTTCAGATTTCACTCCAGAGGCTACTGACAGGCAGAGAGGAAGCAATGTTTCCTCACATGTTCAACCCCACTTTTGGTGACAATCATGCTGCATCCCGTGCACTGCACGCATTTGCGGAGCTTACCCCATTTACTTGAATGTGTATAATTCACATATCCGGTCATGTCGTGTGAACTTAGCTGTGGACATGAAGCGAAGCATTGTGCCTGTGGCATGTAAATATCCCAGACCGTTACCTATTGCATCTTAAGGGGGGGTGGGGCTGGCGGGCAACTGCAAGTCTACATGAAGTCTTAAGCCTGGTACACACAGGCAGTTTTTTTTTTTTGTTTTTTTTTTTGTTCAACCCAGTGGGCTTGTCAAACAGCCAGAGAGGAGGAAGCAGGGGGCAGGGCTGAGCTGTGCTGTGTGTGTCTATAGACTCTCAGAATCGGCTCAGGAGCGAGCTCATACGAGTGCCCCCATAGCAAGCAGCATACTATGGGGGGATGGAGCCAGGAGTGCCCCGAGAAGAGGAGGATCAGAGCTGTTCTGTGCAAAACCATGGCACAGAGCAGGTATGTATAACATGTTTATTTTTTTAAGAGTAAAACATCTGATGTATTACTATCGCTGTAACCAGGACATCATCATCACATTCTCTAATATGTAGATGAACATGAGAGGAGGGAGCATTTGCAAACCTGTACATGAAATATAATGATCAAAACAGAGAATAGAAATCATGTACAAATGCGAAAATCACAAATATAAAAAAAACATAGAATAAAGTTTCCTCTAAATGAATATTGGGAGTGAACGTTCTGTATATCTGTCTTGCATTTCCAGCTCTATGCATTCTGAAAGTTAAACAGAGCAAATCGCATCTGACATGGTACAGCATGCTCATAGATAGAAGCAAAGCCTTCCAAAGCTCATCTGTCAAACTTCCCGTCATTGTGGATTAACAAGGCTAAAGGAAAAAATAAACCTTGAGGCACGTTTCCCTCATTCCACTTGTGTAAAGGAAGGCTAAATATCCTTCATCTTTCAGTCCGTGTACATGTCTCTTTATTTCCACTTCACCTGGGATTCGGTGAGGAGCTCTGGAAATCGGGTCCTTTGAAGGTTCAGCTCACACCTGTGCCAATTTCCTTTTATTCTGTACATAGGACAAAACATTAAAACTTAACACTGTAGGGGGAATTTAAAGGCATAGTTCACCTTCAGCAAAAAAAACTGCCCATGCAGATAAGAGGCGCCTGTAGATAAAAACAAACTGCAACTTTGAATATAACCCTTGCTAGAGGTGTAGGCCATTTACATAGCTCCTGGAGCCTGACTGAAAAATTCCCAGAGACTGAATCTCCCCATCAGGGGCGGACTGACCATTTGGAAACTTGGGCACTGCCCGAGGGCCCGGGGTCAGTAGAGGGCCCCATGAGATGCCCCTGGTACATTTTGCATAGGCTTTTTTGAGTTTGAGCAAGGACACAGGGGCCCCATGATCCCTTATTGCCTGGGGGCCCCATGAGTTGTCAGTCCGCCCCTGCTCCCCATCTTTCCTTGTTGCTAAGACGTTACTAAGACGCCCCCAGCTGTTAGTGATCTCCACTACAATCAACGTACCGAGCTCTTGCTCTGCTTCAAACCCACTCACATGCACTTTCTCCAGCCTGTGTAGTAGCTCTGGGCTCAGCAACTGAGTGCTCACTCCTGTGAAGGTGGAAATGAACAGCAACAGCTGGATGGGGAGGTTTTCAGCCAGGCTCCAGGAGGTACATAAATGGCCTACACCTATAGCAAGGACATTATCCAACTTTGGTCAAAGCTGCACAGTTTTTTTTTTGTTCCTAAACCAAAAACACACTTTTTTTTAGAAATACTGTAAGTATCTTACATAGGACATGCCCATTATTTTTAAATCTATAGACACTGCCTTACTTGCATAGGCAATTTTTTGGTAAAGGTGAACTATGCCTTTAAGCTTCCTGCGCAATTATAATGGTACTGGAACTGGTGTGAGTGGCATGCACCACATTACTAAAGGATATAGATTAGTTTCTGGTCTATCTGCGCCAGTTTGTCTTTCACCATGAAATAGAAACTGTCCAGGTTCCAAGCCTATTAACAAAGGGATCGGGGCAGTTGTCAATATCAGCAGATCGCTGAACCTGGCATATGGATGGGAACAGTCATCCAGTAACCTGGCAGACAGCTCACATGCCTGTGTCTACCCATACAGAGAACACACGACATGGGCAAAGCCTGGAAACAGATAGGTAAAGCTCATTTCCCTGCCTATATATACCCAGCTGGTAACCCAGGCAAATTCAGGGTTACAACCTTTCTACTTCCCCTGTCTTGCTCTCAGCTGAACGAGGGGATAGGAAAGGCAGAGGAAGCGGGGCAAGCCACACCAAATGTCTAAGCTGTTTCTTGCACATACTAAAACTGTGCAGGTGACGATAAGGACAACTATACCAATGGAATGTATGCGTCCAACAGCCACCTTTAATACAAACTCTTTTTTTTCTTTACTGCTGCAGCAACTACACCTCGCACCTATAACTACAATACATACATTAAAGCATACCCATGGTCAAGATTGAAAACCATATATTAATTTCCACTTTGTGTTTAAAGGAGAAGTACAGCCAAAGTTCGTTTGACTGTACTTCTCCTGTGGATCACAGGAGTGCAGTTTGTTCTGCACGCCTGTGACCCGTTTTCAGCTGACAGTGGGCTAAAGCCCGATGTCGGCTGATGGCACTCAGCCGGTCCAGGCTGGGGAAAGATTCCGAATTTAAAGTCAGGATCCACCCCAGAGTCTGGAGTGGCACCAAGCTCAGCCTCTCAGCGAGCCACTGAGAGCCTGAACCAGCTGCTCCCCCCTCCACAGCCCAGCGCTCCAGTGAGCGCTTTGGGGGAGAAGACCGCGGTTACTGGCAGTCACCACTCTGCTCACAGCGGAGGTGAAAACTCAATGATCATGCGGAGTTCTCACACTTAGAACCGGTGGGGGACCGATGCAGCATCCACCTACGTAAGTATGATTTGAGAAAAAAAACAAAAAACAAGGCCATACTTCACTTTTAAATGACTTCTAGCCTATCCCTATTAATCTGAATGATCTTGGAAGTTTGTAAACTTACTTTGTAGATATTGCCACACATTTATTTCCTTGAATTCTGTGGCACGAAGTCACTATACCCTGTGAGTAGCACTGCTGTGTCACACTTTTCACAGAGCCTGCATTCTGACTTACAGAGGTGCTGAGAGGAGGAGTTTCAGGATGCGGAGTCAGTACAGGAATCCCTGTGTGAATGCAGCAAGGTACCAAGGGATATGTAGTCCACAGAATTCAAAGAGGACAATATGTAGGGATCACAAAGTAAGTTTACAAACTTCAAAATGTTCAGATTAATAGGGGTAGGCTAGAAATGATTGAAATAAAACGTGGTAATGAATATATGATTTTAAATTTTAACCATAGATGCACTCTAAAACGGAGGGGAAACAAAAAACTAGCAACATTACCATGGCCAGTATACAGGTGCCTTGTTTCCCAATGTTACATTTTTAAATATAGTATATTTAGCATAATTTCAAGTATGTTGAACTCTACAAATTTTTTTTTTCACTTGCTCATTTAATTTGTTTTTAAATTCTGCAGCCGTAGGAAAGATTCTTGTACTATTATACATAAAAAGAGAACTGGCTTGGCTTGCATAATCACCATCTGTGGCAAGATCAAACAAACACGACAACATGTCCATACTCAACATCCTTCCATATTCCTCTAACAATATTTGTGAAGGCGTGGGAGGTAATGTGATGCTGTACTCCTGATGTAACAACATCAGTGCTGCACCATGTGCCGCGACACAACCACCATCGTCAATGATAATGCAAAATGCAATGCAGGGAATGGGAAGACCAAGTCCAGTTATTTCTGCATACACACGGTGACAGTGGAGCTAAATATACTCCAATTATTCAGAAAACATAGAAATTCTACTGAATGTATTCTATATTTAAGTGATATGGGGATTGCATATAGTTTCACTCTAAGGTCTTGTTCATGCAACCCTGTGCAAGCAGTCCTATTCATTTCAATTGGGAAGCAGTGGCTGCACAGACATAGCTGCTGCTCTCAGTTTTATAGCCATGCGAGTGAGTGCATGGCCCTGAATGCACACTGTCTGCATCCGGGGCCATGTGAATGAGGCCTAAACAGATACTAAATATGGGGTCCCATCAGGGGCGGACTGACAACTCATGGGGCCCCCAGGCAATAGGGGATCATGGGGCCCCTGTATCCTCGCCCACACTTAAACCACACCCAAAAAAGCCTATGAAAGGTACCAGGGGCATCTCATGGGGCCCCTTACTGACCCCGGGCCTTCGGGCAGCGCCCGGGTTTCCAAATGGTCAGTCCGCCCTGGGCCCCATTCACATCTGGCGTTTTGTGATCTTGGGCAGAATTGCAGTGATCCCAATTTGCACTGCAAAACTGATAAAACACACCATGTGTTCAGGTGCCAATAATTTTAAATGGCACCTAAACACAGTGTGAAAACACACACACACGAAGAGACCTGAGAATGTCATTCTGCTGGAGGTCCCTGCCCGTCACTATTTTTCTTATGGTGTCACACAGACACACACGAAGAGACCTGAGAATGTCAATCTGCTGGAGGTCCCTCCCATGTCACCATTTTTCTCATGGTGTCACACACACACATACAAGAAGAGACCTGAGAATATTAATCTGCTGGAGGCCCCTCCCCTGTCACCATTTTTCTCATGGTGTCACACAGACACACACAAAGAGACCTGAGAATGTCAATCTGCTGGAGGTCCCTCCCCTGTCACCATTCTCATGGTGTCACACACACACATACAAGAAGAGACCTGAGAATATAAATCTGCTGGAGGCCCCTCCCCTATCACCATTTTTCTCATGGTGTCACACAGACACACACGAAGAGACCTGAGAATGTCATTCTGCTGGAGGTCCCTCCCGTCACCATTTTTCTCATGGTGTCTCACTCACACACACACACCCAAGAATGTCAATCTGCTGGAGGCCCCTCCCGTCACCATTTTTCTCATGGTGTCACACACACACACGAATGTCAATCTGCTGGAGGTCCCTCCCCTGTCACCATTTTTCTCATGAAAAACTTGTCAGAAGTGATTCATGCAGATAGCAGAGGAACGAAGCAGCAGACACACGACACTTAGGGGTTTATTTACTAAACCCGGTTCACTCAGAATCTGTTGCAGTTCTGCATAGAAACCAATCAGCTTCCAGGTTTTACTGCTAAAGCTTAATTGAACAGCTGAGGT